>NW_027274892.1:0-76742 GCF_030028105.1 Mobula birostris
GTTGCAAACATATTAAGTTTACTTCCCACTTGTTTCTGAGTTGTTTGAAAGTTGTTTCATTCCTCTGCACATCAAGACAAAAAAGATGTTTTCTCAGTACATGCAATGCTTTGACAATACAAATAGTATACATTTCAATTTTACACCAAAGTACAGAGTGCAAACTTAATGGAAACACTTTAGGTTAACTTCCCACATGGTTATGAGTAGTTTGAAAGTTGTTTCATGGCTCTGGTAATCAGGACAAAAAAGTTGCTATCTCAGGTCATACAATGCTCTTAGATTTTAGTAGTATACATTTCAATGTTACACCAAAGTACTTACTGCAAACCTGTTGGAAACATTTTCAGTTTACTTCCCACTTGTTTCTGAGTTGTTTGAAAGTTGTTTCCTTCCTCTGCACATCAAGACAAAAAAGATGTTTTCTCAGTGCATGCAATGCTTTGACAATACAAATAGTATACATTTCAATTTTACACCAAAGTACAGAGTGCAAACCTAATGGAAACACTTTAGGTTAACTTCCCACATGGTTATGTTTAGTTTGAAAGTTGTTTCATGGCTCTGGTCATCAAGGCAAAAAAGTTGCTATCTCAGTTGATAAAGTGCTCTGATATCAAAGTAGCATACATTTCAATTTTACACCAAAGTGCTTAAAGCAAACCTAATGGAAACACCTTAAGTTAACTTTCCACATGATTATGAATAGTTTGAAAGTTGTTTCATGGCTCTGGTTATCAAGACAAAAAAGTTGCTATCTCAGTGAATACAATGCTCTGACATTAAAGTAGTATACATTTCAATTTTCCACCAAACTGCAGAGTGCAAAACAGATGGAAACATTTTAAGTTAACTTCCCACTTGTTTCTGAGTTGTTTGAAAGTTGTTTCATTCCTCTGCACATCAAGACAAAAAAGATGTTTTCTCAGTGCATGCAATGCTTTGACAATACAAATACTATACATTGCAATTTTACACCAAACTACTTAAAGTAAACCTAAAGGAAACAGCTTAAGTTAAGTTTCCGCATGATTATGAGTAGTTTGAAAGTTGTTTCATGGCTCTCGTCATCAAGACAAAAAAGTTGCTATCTCAGTGCCTACAATGCTCTCACATTAAAGTAGTATACATTTCAATTTTCCACCAAAGTGCAGAGTGCAAACCAGATGGAAACATTTTAAGTTAACTTCCCACTTGTTTCTGAGTTCTTTGAAAGTTGTTTCATTCATCTGCACATCAAGACAAAAAAGATGTTTTCTCAGTGCATACAATGCTTTGACAATACAAATATTATACATTTCAATTTTACACCAAAGCACTTACTGCAAAACTAATGAAAACACATTAGGTTAACTTACCACATGATTATGAGTAGTTTGAAAGTTGTTTGATGGCTCTGGTCATCAAGGCAAAAAAGTTGCTATCTCAGTGCATACAGCGCTCTGACATTAAAGTAGTATACATTTCAATTTTACACCAAAGTTCTTACTGCAAACCAGTTTGAAACATATTAAGTTTACTTCCCACTGGTTTCTGAGTTGTTTGAAATTTGTTTCATTCCTCTGCACATCAAGACAAAAAAGATGTTTTCTCAGTGCATGCAATGCTTTGACAATACAAATACTATAAATTGCAATTTTACACCAAACTACTTAAAGTAAACCTAATGGAAACAGCTTAAGTTAAGTTTCCACATGATTATGAGTAGTTTGAAAGTTGTTTCATGGCTCTGGTCATCAAGACAAAAAAGTTGCTATCTCAGTGCCTACAATGCTCTGACATTAAAGTAGTTTACATTTCAATTTTACACCAAAGTACTTACTGCAAACCTGTTGGAAACATTTTCAGTTTACTTCCCACTTGTTTCTGAGTTGTTTGAAAGTTGTTTCCTTCCTCTGCACATCAAGACAAAAAAGATGTTTTCTCAGTGCATGCAATGCTTTGACAATACAAATAGTATACATTTCAATTTTACACCAAAGAACAGAGTGCAAACCTAATGGAAACACTTTAGGTTAACTTCCCACATGGTTATGAGTAGTTTGAAAGTTGTTTCATGGCTCTGGTCTTCAAGGCAAAAAAGTTGCTATCTCAGTTGATAAAGTGCTCTGATATCAAAGTAGCATACATTTCAATTTTACACCAAAGTGCTTAAAGCAAACCTAATGGAAACACCTTAAGTTAACTTACCACATGATTATGAATAGTTTGAAAGTTGTTTCATGGCTCTGGTCATCAAGACAAAAAAGTTGCTATCTCAGTGCATACAATTCTCTGACATTAAAGTAGTATACATTTCAATTTTACACCAAAGTGCAGACTGCAAACCAGAAGGAAACATTTTAAGTTCACTTCCCACTTGTTTCTGAGTTGTTTGAAAGCTGTTTCATTCCTCTGCACATCAAGACAAAAAAGATGTTTTCTCAGTGCATACAATGCTTTGACAATACAAATAGTATACATTTCAATTTTACACCAAAGTACAGAGTGCAAACTTAATGGAAACACTTTAGGTTAACTTCCCACATGGTTATGAGTAGTTTGAAAGTTGTTTCATGGCTCTGGTCATCAAGGCAAAAAAGTTGCTGCCTCAGTGCATAGAGTGCTCTGACATTAAAGTAGTATACATTTCAATTTTACGCCAAAGTGCTTACTGCAAACCTGATGGAAACATTTTAAGTTTACTTCCCACTTGTTTCGAAGTTGTTTGAAAGTGATTTCATTCCTCTGCACATCAAGACAAAAAAGATGTTTTCTCTGTGCATACAATGCTTTGACAATACAAATAGTATACATTTCAATTTTACACCAAAGTACTTAAAGCAAACCTAATGGAAACACCTTAGGTTATCTTTCCAAATGATTATCAGTAGTTTGAAAGTTGTTTCATGGCTCTGGTCATCAGGACAAAAAAGTTGCTATCTCAGTGCATACAATGCTCTGACATTAAAGTAGTTTACATTTCAATTTTACACCAAAGCACTTACTGCAAACCTGTTGGAAACATTTTCAGTTTACTTCCCACTTGTTTCTGAGTTGTTTGAAAGTTGTTTCCTTCCTCTGCACATCAAGACAAAAAAGATGTTTTCTCAGTGCATGCAATTCTTTGACAATACAAATAGTATACATTTCAATTTTATACCAAAGTACAGAGTGCAAACCTAATGGAAACACTTTAGGTTAACTTCCCACATGGTTATGAGTAGTTTGAAAGTTGTTTCATGGCTCTGGTCATCAAGGCAAAAAAGTTGCTATCTCAGTTGATAAAGTGCTCTGACATCAAAGTAGCATACATTTCAATTTTACACCAAAGTGCTTAAAGGAAGCCTAATGGAAACACCTTAAGTTAACTTTCCACATGATTATGAATAGTTTGAAAGTTTTTTCATGGCTCTGGTTATCAAGACAAAAAAGTTGCTATCTCAGTGAATACAATGGTCTGACATTAAAGTAGTATACATTTCAATTTTCCACCAAAGTGCAGAGTGCAAAACAGATGGAAACATTTTAAGTTTACTTCCCACTTCTTTCTGAGTTGTTCGAAAGTTGTTTCATTCCTCTGCACATCAAGACAAAAAGGATGTTTTCTCAGTGCATGCAATGCTTTGACAATACAAATAGAATACATTGCAATTTTACACCAAACTACTTAAAGTAAACCTAATGGAAACATCTTAAGTTAACTTTCCACATGATTATGAGTAGTTTGAAAGTTGTTTCATGGCTCTGGTCATCAAGACAAAAAAGTTGCTATCTCAGTGCATACAGTGCTCTGACATTAAAGTAGTATACATTTCAATTTTACACCAAAGTTCTTACTGCAAACCAGTTGCAAACATATTAAGTTTACTTCCCACTTGTTTCTGAGTTGTTTGAAAGTTGTTTCATTCCTCTGCACATCAAGACAAAAAAGATGTTTTCTCAGTACATGCAATGCTTTGACAATACAAATAGTATACATTTCAATTTTACACCAAAGAACAGAGTGCAAACCTAATGGAAACACTTTAGGTTAACTTCCCACATGGTTATGAGTAGTTTGAAAGTTGTTTCATGGCTCTGGTCTTCAAGGCAAAAAAGTTGCTATCTCAGTTGATAAAGTGCTCTGATATCAAAGTAGCATACATTTCAATTTTACACCAAAGTGCTTAAAGCAAACCTAATGGAAACACCTTAAGTTAACTTACCACATGATTATGAATAGTTTGAAAGTTGTTTCATGGCTCTGGTCATCAAGACAAAAAAGTTGCTATCTCAGTGCATACAATTCTCTGACATTAAAGTAGTATACATTTCAATTTTACACCAAAGTGCAGACTGCAAACCAGAAGGAAACATTTTAAGTTCACTTCCCACTTGTTTCTGAGTTGTTTGAAAGCTGTTTCATTCCTCTGCACATCAAGACAAAAAAGATGTTTTCTCAGTGCATACAATGCTTTGACAATACAAATAGTATACATTTCAATTTTACACCAAAGTACAGAGTGCAAACTTAATGGAAACACTTTAGGTTAACTTCCCACATGGTTATGAGTAGTTTGAAAGTTGTTTCATGGCTCTGGTCATCAAGGCAAAAAAGTTGCTGCCTCAGTGCATAGAGTGCTCTGACATTAAAGTAGTATACATTTCAATTTTACGCCAAAGTGCTTACTGCAAACCTGATGGAAACATTTTAAGTTTACTTCCCACTTGTTTCGAAGTTGTTTGAAAGTGATTTCATTCCTCTGCACATCAAGACAAAAAAGATGTTTTCTCTGTGCATACAATGCTTTGACAATACAAATAGTATACATTTCAATTTTACACCAAAGTACTTAAAGCAAACCTAATGGAAACACCTTAGGTTATCTTTCCAAATGATTATCAGTAGTTTGAAAGTTGTTTCATGGCTCTGGTCATCAGGACAAAAAAGTTGCTATCTCAGTGCATACAATGCTCTGACATTAAAGTAGTTTACATTTCAATTTTACACCAAAGCACTTACTGCAAACCTGTTGGAAACATTTTCAGTTTACTTCCCACTTGTTTCTGAGTTGTTTGAAAGTTGTTTCCTTCCTCTGCACATCAAGACAAAAAAGATGTTTTCTCAGTGCATGCAATTCTTTGACAATACAAATAGTATACATTTCAATTTTATACCAAAGTACAGAGTGCAAACCTAATGGAAACACTTTAGGTTAACTTCCCACATGGTTATGAGTAGTTTGAAAGTTGTTTCATGGCTCTGGTCATCAAGGCAAAAAAGTTGCTATCTCAGTTGATAAAGTGCTCTGACATCAAAGTAGCATACATTTCAATTTTACACCAAAGTGCTTAAAGGAAGCCTAATGGAAACACCTTAAGTTAACTTTCCACATGATTATGAATAGTTTGAAAGTTGTTTCATGGCTCTGGTTATCAAGACAAAAAAGTTGCTGTCTCAGTGAATACAATGGTCTGACATTAAAGTAGTATACATTTCAATTTTCCACCAAAGTGCAGAGTGCAAAACAGATGGAAACATTTTAAGTTTACTTCCCACTTCTTTCTGAGTTGTTCGAAAGTTGTTTCATTCCTCTGCACATCAAGACAAAAAGGATGTTTTCTCAGTGCATGCAATGCTTTGACAATACAAATAGAATACATTGCAATTTTACACCAAACTACTTAAAGTAAACCTAATGGAAACATCTTAAGTTAACTTTCCACATGATTATGAGTAGTTTGAAAGTTGTTTCATGGCTCTGGTCATCAAGACAAAAAAGTTGCTATCTCAGTGCATACAGTGCTCTGACATTAAAGTAGTATACATTTCAATTTTACACCAAAGTTCTTACTGCAAACCAGTTGCAAACATATTAAGTTTACTTCCCACTTGTTTCTGAGTTGTTTGAAAGTTGTTTCATTCCTCTGCACATCAAGACAAAAAAGATGTTTTCTCAGTACATGCAATGCTTTGACAATACAAATAGTATACATTTCAATTTTACACCAAAGTACAGAGTGCAAACTTAATGGAAACACTTTAGGTTAACTTCCCACAGGTTATGAGTAGTTTGAAAGTTGTTTCATGGCTCTGGTCATCAGGACAAAAAAGTTGCTATCTTAGGTCATACAATGCTCTTAGATTTCAGTAGTACACATTTCAATTTTACACCAAACTACAGAGTGCAAACCAGTTGGAAACATATTAAGTTTACTTCCCACTTGTTTCTGAGTTGTTTGAAAGTTGTTTCATTCCTCTGCACATCAAGACAAAAAAGATGTTTTCTCAGTGCATGCAAAGCTTTGACAATACAAATAGTATACATTGCAATTTTACACCAAAGCACTTAAAGCAAACCTAATGGAAACACCTTAGGTTAACTTTCCACATGATTATCAGTAGTTTGTAAGTTGTTTCATGGCTCTGGTAATCAGGACAAAAAAGTTGCTATCTCAGGTCATACAATGCTCTTAGATTTCAGTAGTATACATTTCAATTTTACACCAAAGTGCAGAGTGCAAACCAGTTGGAAACATATTAAGTTTACTTCCCACTTGTTTCTGAGTTGTTTGAAAGTTGTTTCATTCCTCTGCACATCAAGACAAAAAAGATGTTTTCTCAGTGCATGCAATGCTTTGACAATACAAATACTATACATTGCAATTTTACACCAAACTACTTAAAGTAAACCTAATGGAAACAGCTTAAGTTAAGTTTCCACATGATTATGAGTAGTTTGAAAGTTGTTTCATGGCTCTCGTCATCAAGACAAAAAAGTTGCTATCTCAGTGCCTACAATGCTCTGACATTAAAGTAGTTTACATTTCAATTTTACACCAAAGTACTTACTGCAAACCTGTTGGAAACATTTTCAGTTTACTTCCCACTTGTTTCTGAGTTGTTTGAAAGTTGTTTCCTTCCTCTGCACATCAAGACAAAAAAGATGTTTTCTCAGTGCATGCAATGCTTTGACAATACAAATAGTATACATTTCAATTTTACACCAAAGAACAGAGTGCAAACCTAATGGAAACACTTTAGGTTAACTTCCCACATGGTTATGAGTAGTTTGAAAGTTGTTTCATGGCTCTGGTCTTCAAGGCAAAAAAGTTGCTATCTCAGTTGATAAAGTGCTCTGATATCAAAGTAGCATACATTGCAATTTTACACCAAACTACTTAAAGTAAACCTAATGGAAACAGCTTAAGTTAAGTTTCCACATGATTATGAGTAGTTTGAAAGTTGTTTCATGGCTCTCGTCATCAAGACAAAAAAGTTGCTATCTCAGTGCCTACAATGCTCTGACATGAAAGTAGTTTACATTTCAATTTTACACCAAAGTACTTACTGCAAACCTGTTGGAAACATTTTCAGTTTACTTCCCACTTGTTTCTGAGTTGTTTGAAAGTTGTTTCCTTCCTCTGCACATCAAGACAAAAAAGATGTTTTCTCAGTGCATGCAATGCTTTGACAATACAAATAGTATACATTTCAATTTTACACCAAAGAACAGAGTGCAAACCTAATGGAAACACTTTAGGTTAACTTCCCACATGGTTATGAGTAGTTTGAAAGTTGTTTCATGGCTCTGGTCTTCAAGGCAAAAAAGTTGCTATCTCAGTTGATAAAGTGCTCTGATATCAAAGTAGCATACATTTCAATTTTACACCAAAGTGCTTAAAGCAAACCTAATGGAAACACCTTAAGTTAACTTACCACATGATTATGAATAGTTTGAAAGTTGTTTCATGGCTCTGGTCATCAAGACAAAAAAGTTGCTATCTCAGTGCATACAATTCTCTGACATTAAAGTAGTATACATTTCAATTTTACACCAAAGTGCAGACTGCAAACCAGAAGGAAACATTTTAAGTTCACTTCCCACTTGTTTCTGAGTTGTTTGAAAGCTGTTTCATTCCTCTGCACATCAAGACAAAAAAGATGTTTTCTCAGTGCATACAATGCTTTGACAATACAAATAGCATACATTTCAATTTTACACCAAAGTACAGAGTGCAAACTTAATGGAAACACTTTAGGTTAACTTCCCACATGGTTATGAGTAGTTTGAAAGTTGTTTCATGGCTCTGGTCATCAAGGCAAAAAAGTTGCTGCCTCAGTGCATAGAGTGCTCTGACATTAAAGTAGTATACATTTCAATTTTACGCCAAAGTGCTTACTGCAAACCTGATGGAAACATTTTAAGTTTACTTCCCACTTGTTTCGAAGTTGTTTGAAAGTGATTTCATTCCTCTGCACATCAAGACAAAAAAGATGTTTTCTCTGTGCATACAATGCTTTGACAATACAAAGAGTATACATTTCAATTTTACACCAAAGTTCTTACTGCAAACCAGTTGCAAACATATTAAGTTTACTTCCCACTTGTTTCTGAGTTGTTTGAAAGTTGTTTCATTCCTCTGCACATCAAGACAAAAAAGATGTTTTCTCAGTACATGCAATGCTTTGACAATACAAATAGTATACATTTCAATTTTACACCAAAGTACAGAGTGCAAACTTAATGGAAACACTTTAGGTTAACTTCCCACAGGTTATGAGTAGTTTGAAAGTTGTTTCATGGCTCTGGTCATCAGGACAAAAAAGTTGCTATCTTAGGTCATACAATGCTCTTAGATTTCAGTAGTACACATTTCAATTTTACACCAAACTACAGAGTGCAAACCAGTTGGAAACATATTAAGTTTACTTCCCACTTGTTTCTGAGTTGTTTGAAAGTTGTTTCATTCCTCTGCACATCAAGACAAAAAAGATGTTTTCTCAGTGCATGCAAAGCTTTGACAATACAAATAGTATACATTGCAATTTTACACCAAAGCACTTAAAGCAAACCTAATGGAAACACCTTAGGTTAACTTTCCACATGATTATCAGTAGGTTGTAAGTTGTTTCATGGCTCTGGTAATCAGGACAAAAAAGTTGCTATCTCAGGTCATACAATGCTCTTAGATTTCAGTAGTATACATTTCAATTTTACACCAAAGTGCAGAGTGCAAACCAGTTGGAAACATATTAAGTTTACTTCCCACTTGTTTCTGAGTTGTTTGAAAGTTGTTTCATTCCTCTGCACAATAAGACAAAAAAGATGTTTTCTCAGTGCATGCAATGCTTTGACAATACAAATACTATACATTGCAATTTTACACCAAACTACTTAAAGTAAACCTAATGGAAACAGCTTAAGTTAAGTTTCCACATGATTATGAGTAGTTTGAAAGTTGTTTCATGGCTCTCGTCATCAAGACAAAAAAGTTGCTATCTCAGTGCCTACAATGCTCTGACATTAAAGTAGTTTACATTTCAATTTTACACCAAAGTACTTACTGCAAACCTGTTGGAAACATTTTCAGTTTACTTCCCACTTGTTTCTGAGTTGTTTGAAAGTTGTTTCCTTCCTCTGCACATCAAGACAAAAAAGATGTTTTCTCAGTGCATGCAATGCTTTGACAATACAAATAGTATACATTTCAATTTTACACCAAAGTACAGAGTGCAAACCTAATGGAAACACTTTAGGTTAACTTCCCACATGGTTATGTTTAGTTTGAAAGTTGTTTCATGGCTCTGGTCATCAAGGCAAAAAAGTTGCTATCTCAGTTGATAAAGTGCTCTGATATCAAAGTAGCATACATTTCAATTTTACACCAAAGTGCTTAAAGCAAACCTAATGGAAACACCTTAAGTTAACTTTCCACATGATTATGAATAGTTTGAAAGTTGTTTCATGGCTCTGGTTATCAAGACAAAAAAGTTGCTATCTCAGTGAATACAATGCTCTGACATTAAAGTAGTATACATTTCAATTTTCCACCAAACTGCAGAGTGCAAAACAGATGGAAACATTTTAAGTTAACTTCCCACTTGTTTCTGAGTTGTTTGAAAGTTGTTTCATTCGTCTGCACATCAAGACAAAAAAGATGTTTTCTCAGTGCATGCAATGCTTTGACAATACAAATACTATACATTGCAATTTTACACCAAACTACTTAAAGTAAACCTAAAGGAAACAGCTTAAGTTAAGTTTCCGCATGATTATGAGTAGTTTGAAAGTTGTTTCATGGCTCTCGTCATCAAGACAAAAAAGTTGCTATCTCAGTGCCTACAATGCTCTCACATTAAAGTAGTATACATTTCAATTTTCCACCAAAGTGCAGAGTGCAAACCGGATGGAAACATTTTAAGTTAACTTCCCACTTGTTTCTGAGTTGTTTGAAAGTTGTTTCATTCATCTGCACATCAAGACAAAAAAGATGTTTTCTCATTGCATACAATGCTTTGACAATACAAATATTATACATTTCAATTTTACACCAAAGCACTTACTGCAAAACTAATGAAAACACATTAGGTTAACTTACCACATGATTATGAGTAGTTTGAAAGTTGTTTGATGGCTCTGGTCATCAAGACAAAAAAGTTGCTATCTCAGTGCATACAGCGCTCTGACATTAAAGTAGTATACATTTCAATTTTACACCAAAGTTCTTACTGCAAACCAGTTTGAAACATATTAAGTTTACTTCCCACTTGTTTCTGAGTTGTTTGAAAGTTGTTTCATTCCTCTGCACATCAAGACAAAAAAGATGTTTTCTCAGTACATGCAATGCTTTGACAATAGAAATAGTATACATTTCTATTTTACACCAAAGCACTTAAAGCAAACCTAATGGAAACACCTTAGGTTAACTTTCCACATGATTATCAGTAGTTTGTAAGTTGTTTCATGGCTCTGGTAATCAGGACAAAAAAGTTGCTATCTCAGGTTATACAATGCTCTTAGATTTCAGTAGTATACATTTCAATTTTACACCAAAGTGCAGAGTGCAAACCAGTTGGAAACATATTAAGTTTACTTCCCACTTGTTTCTGAGTTGTTTGAAATTTGTTTCATTCCTCTGCACATCAAGACAAAAAAGATGTTTTCTCAGTGCATGCAATGCTTTGACAATACAAATACTATAAATTGCAATTTTACACCAAACTACTTAAAGTAAACCTAATGGAAACAGCTTAAGTTAAGTTTCCACATGATTATGAGTAGTTTGAAAGTTGTTTCATGGCTCTGGTCATCAAGACAAAAAAGTTGCTATCTCAGTGCCTACAATGCTCTGACATTAAAGTAGTTTACATTTCAATTTTACACCAAAGTACTTACTGCAAACCTGTTGGAAACATTTTCAGTTTACTTCCCACTTGTTTCTGAGTTGTTTGAAAGTTGTTTCCTTCCTCTGCACATCAAGACAAAAAACATGTTTTCTCAGTGCATGCAATGCTTTGACAATACAAATAGTATACATTTCAATTTTACACCAAAGAACAGAGTGCAAACCTAATGGAAACACTTTAGGTTAACTTCCCACATGGTTATGAGTAGTTTGAAAGTTGTTTCATGGCTCTGGTCTTCAAGGCAAAAAAGTTGCTATCTCAGTTGATAAAGTGCTCTGATATCAAAGTAGCATACATTTCAATTTTACACCAAAGTGCTTAAAGCAAACCTAATGGAAACACCTTAAGTTAACTTACCACATGATTATGAATAGTTTGAAAGTTGTTTCATGGCTCTGGTCATCAAGACAAAAAAGTTGCTATCTCAGTGCATACAATTCTCTGACATTAAAGTAGTATACATTTCAATTTTACACCAAAGTGCAGACTGCAAACCAGAAGGAAACATTTTAAGTTCACTTCCCACTTGTTTCTGAGTTGTTTGAAAGCTGTTTCATTCCTCTGCACATCAAGACAAAAAAGATGTTTTCTCAGTGCATACAATGCTTTGACAATACAAATAGTATACATTTCAATTTTACACCAAAGTACAGAGTGCAAACTTAATGGAAACACTTTAGGTTAACTTCCCACATGGTTATGAGTAGTTTGAAAGTTGTTTCATGGCTCTGGTCATCAAGGCAAAAAAGTTGCTGCCTCAGTGCATAGAGTGCTCTGACATTAAAGTAGTATACATTTCAATTTTACGCCAAAGTGCTTACTGCAAACCTGATGGAAACATTTTAAGTTTACTTCCCACTTGTTTCGAAGTTGTTTGAAAGTGATTTCATTCCTCTGCACATCAAGACAAAAAAGATGTTTTCTCTGTGCATACAATGCTTTGACAATACAAATAGTATACATTTCAATTTTACACCAAAGTACTTAAAGCAAACCTAATGGAAACACCTTAGGTTATCTTTCCAAATGATTATCAGTAGTTTGAAAGTTGTTTCATGGCTCTGGTCATCAGGACAAAAAAGTTGCTATCTCAGTGCATACAATGCTCTGACATTAAAGTAGTTTACATTTCAATTTTACACCAAAGCACTTACTGCAAACCTGTTGGAAACATTTTCAGTTTACTTCCCACTTGTTTCTGAGTTGTTTGAAAGTTGTTTCCTTCCTCTGCACATCAAGACAAAAAAGATGTTTTCTCAGTGCATGCAATTCTTTGACAATACAAATAGTATACATTTCAATTTTATACCAAAGTACAGAGTGCAAACCTAATGGAAACACTTTAGGTTAACTTCCCACATGGTTATGAGTAGTTTGAAAGTTGTTTCATGGCTCTGGTCATCAAGGCAAAAAAGTTGCTATCTCAGTTGATAAAGTGCTCTGACATCAAAGTAGCATACATTTCAATTTTACACCAAAGTGCTTAAAGGAAGCCTAATGGAAACACCTTAAGTTAACTTTCCACATGATTATGAATAGTTTGAAAGTTGTTTCATGGCTCTGGTTATCAAGACAAAAAAGTTGCTATCTCAGTGAATACAATGGTCTGACATTAAAGTAGTATACATTTCAATTTTCCACCAAAGTGCAGAGTGCAAAACAGATGGAAACATTTTAAGTTTACTTCCCACTTCTTTCTGAGTTGTTCGAAAGTTGTTTCATTCCTCTGCACATCAAGACAAAAAGGATGTTTTCTCAGTGCATGCAATGCTTTGACAATACAAATAGAATACATTGCAATTTTACACCAAACTACTTAAAGTAAACCTAATGGAAACATCTTAAGTTAACTTTCCACATGATTATGAGTAGTTTGAAAGTTGTTTCATGGCTCTGGTCATCAAGACAAAAAAGTTGCTATCTCAGTGCATACAGTGCTCTGACATTAAAGTAGTATACATTTCAATTTTACACCAAAGTTCTTACTGCAAACCAGTTGCAAACATATTAAGTTTACTTCCCACTTGTTTCTGAGTTGTTTGAAAGTTGTTTCATTCCTCTGCACATCAAGACAAAAAAGATGTTTTCTCAGTACATGCAATGCTTTGACAATACAAATAGTATACATTTCAATTTTACACCAAAGTACAGAGTGCAAACTTAATGGAAACACTTTAGGTTAACTTCCCACAGGTTATGAGTAGTTTGAAAGTTGTTTCATGGCTCTGGTCATCAGGACAAAAAAGTTGCTATCTTAGGTCATACAATGCTCTTAGATTTCAGTAGTACACATTTCAATTTTACACCAAACTACAGAGTGCAAACCAGTTGGAAACATATTAAGTTTACTTCCCACTTGTTTCTGAGTTGTTTGAAAGTTGTTTCATTCCTCTGCACATCAAGACAAAAAAGATGTTTTCTCAGTGCATGCAAAGCTTTGACAATACAAATAGTATACATTGCAATTTTACACCAAAGCACTTAAAGCAAACCTAATGGAAACACCTTAGGTTAACTTTCCACATGATTATCAGTAGTTTGTAAGTTGTTTCATGGCTCTGGTAATCAGGACAAAAAAGTTGCTATCTCAGGTCATACAATGCTCTTAGATTTCAGTAGTATACATTTCAATTTTACACCAAAGTGCAGAGTGCAAACCAGTTGGAAACATATTAAGTTTACTTCCCACTTGTTTCTGAGTTGTTTGAAAGTTGTTTCATTCCTCTGCACATCAAGACAAAAAAGATGTTTTCTCAGTGCATGCAATGCTTTGACAATACAAATACTATACATTGCAATTTTACACCAAACTACTTAAAGTAAACCTAATGGAAACAGCTTAAGTTAAGTTTCCACATGATTATGAGTAGTTTGAAAGTTGTTTCATGGCTCTCGTCATCAAGACAAAAAAGTTGCTATCTCAGTGCCTACAATGCTCTGACATTAAAGTAGTTTACATTTCAATTTTACACCAAAGTACTTACTGCAAACCTGTTGGAAACATTTTCAGTTTACTTCCCACTTGTTTCTGAGTTGTTTGAAAGTTGTTTCCTTCCTCTGCACATCAAGACAAAAAAGATGTTTTCTCAGTGCATGCAATGCTTTGACAATACAAATAGTATACATTTCAATCTTACACCAAAGAACAGAGTGCAAACCTAATGGAAACACTTTAGGTTAACTTCCCACATGGTTATGAGTAGTTTGAAAGTTGTTTCATGGCTCTGGTCTTCAAGGCAAAAAAGTTGCTATCTCAGTTGATAAAGTGCTCTGATATCAAAGTAGCATACATTGCAATTTTACACCAAACTACTTAAAGTAAACCTAATGGAAACAGCTTAAGTTAAGTTTCCACATGATTATGAGTAGTTTGAAAGTTGTTTCATGGCTCTCGTCATCAAGACAAAAAAGTTGCTATCTCAGTGCCTACAATGCTCTGACATTAAAGTAGTTTACATTTCAATTTTACACCAAAGTACTTACTGCAAACCTGTTGGAAACATTTTCAGTTTACTTCCCACTTGTTTCTGAGTTGTTTGAAAGTTGTTTCCTTCCTCTGCACATCAAGACAAAAAAGATGTTTTCTCAGTGCATGCAATGCTTTGACAATACAAATAGTATACATTTCAATTTTACACCAAAGAACAGAGTGCAAACCTAATGGAAACACTTTAGGTTAACTTCCCACATGGTTATGAGTAGTTTGAAAGTTGTTTCATGGCTCTGGTCTTCAAGGCAAAAAAGTTGCTATCTCAGTTGATAAAGTGCTCTGATATCAAAGTAGCATACATTTCAATTTTACACCAAAGTGCTTAAAGCAAACCTGATGGAAACACCTTAAGTTAACTTACCACATGATTATGAATAGTTTGAAAGTTGTTTCATGGCTCTGGTCATCAAGACAAAAAAGTTGCTATCTCAGTGCATACAATTCTCTGACATTAAAGTAGTATACATTTCAATTTTACACCAAAGTGCAGACTGCAAACCAGAAGGAAACATTTTAAGTTCACTTCCCACTTGTTTCTGAGTTGTTTGAAAGCTGTTTCATTCCTCTGCACATCAAGACAAAAAAGATGTTTTCTCAGTGCATACAATGCTTTGACAATACAAATAGCATACATTTCAATTTTACACCAAAGTACAGAGTGCAAACTTAATGGAAACACTTTAGGTTAACTTCCCACATGGTTATGAGTAGTTTGAAAGTTGTTTCATGGCTCTGGTCATCAAGGCAAAAAAGTTGCTGCCTCAGTGCATAGAGTGCTCTGACATTAAAGTAGTATACATTTCAATTTTACGCCAAAGTGCTTACTGCAAACCTGATGGAAACATTTTAAGTTTACTTCCCACTTGTTTCGAAGTTGTTTGAAAGTGATTTCATTCCTCTGCACATCAAGACAAAAAAGATGTTTTCTCTGTGCATACAATGCTTTGACAATACAAAGAGTATACATTTCAATTTTACACCAAAGTTCTTACTGCAAACCAGTTGCAAACATATTAAGTTTACTTCCCACTTGTTTCTGAGTTGTTTGAAAGTTGTTTCATTCCTCTGCACATCAAGACAAAAAAGATGTTTTCTCAGTACATGCAATGCTTTGACAATACAAATAGTATACATTTCAATTTTACACCAAAGTACAGAGTGCAAACTTAATGGAAACACTTTAGGTTAACTTCCCACAGGTTATGAGTAGTTTGAAAGTTGTTTCATGGCTCTGGTCATCAGGACAAAAAAGTTGCTATCTTAGGTCATACAATGCTCTTAGATTTCAGTAGTACACATTTCAATTTTACACCAAACTACAGAGTGCAAACCAGTTGGAAACATATTAAGTTTACTTCCCACTTGTTTCTGAGTTGTTTGAAAGTTGTTTCATTCCTCTGCACATCAAGACAAAAAAGATGTTTTCTCAGTGCATGCAAAGCTTTGACAATACAAATAGTATACATTGCAATTTTACACCAAAGCACTTAAAGCAAACCTAATGGAAACACCTTAGGTTAACTTTCCACATGATTATCAGTAGGTTGTAAGTTGTTTCATGGCTCTGGTAATCAGGACAAAAAAGTTGCTATCTCAGGTCATACAATGCTCTTAGATTTCAGTAGTATACATTTCAATTTTACACCAAAGTGCAGAGTGCAAACCAGTTGGAAACATATTAAGTTTACTTCCCACTTGTTTCTGAGTTGTTTGAAAGTTGTTTCATTCCTCTGCACAATAAGACAAAAAAGATGTTTTCTCAGTGCATGCAATGCTTTGACAATACAAATACTATACATTGCAATTTTACACCAAACTACTTAAAGTAAACCTAATGGAAACAGCTTAAGTTAAGTTTCCACATGATTATGAGTAGTTTGAAAGTTGTTTCATGGCTCTCGTCATCAAGACAAAAAAGTTGCTATCTCAGTGCCTACAATGCTCTGACATTAAAGTAGTTTACATTTCAATTTTACACCAAAGTACTTACTGCAAACCTGTTGGAAACATTTTCAGTTTACTTCCCACTTGTTTCTGAGTTGTTTGAAAGTTGTTTCCTTCCTCTGCACATCAAGACAAAAAAGATGTTTTCTCAGTGCATGCAATGCTTTGACAATACAAATAGTATACATTTCAATTTTACACCAAAGTACAGAGTGCAAACCTAATGGAAACACTTTAGGTTAACTTCCCACATGGTTATGTTTAGTTTGAAAGTTGTTTCATGGCTCTGGTCATCAAGGCAAAAAAGTTGCTATCTCAGTTGATAAAGTGCTCTGATATCAAAGTAGCATACATTTCAATTTTACACCAAAGTGCTTAAAGCAAACCTAATGGAAACACCTTAAGTTAACTTTCCACATGATTATGAATAGTTTGAAAGTTGTTTCATGGCTCTGGTTATCAAGACAAAAAAGTTGCTATCTCAGTGAATACAATGCTCTGACAAAAAAGTAGTATACATTTCAATTTTCCACCAAACTGCAGAGTGCAAAACAGATGGAAACATTTTAAGTTAACTTCCCACTTGTTTCTGAGTTGTTTGAAAGTTGTTTCATTCCTCTGCACATCAAGACAAAAAGGATGTTTTCTCAGCGCATGCAATGCTTTGACAATACAAATAGTATACATTGCAATTTTACACCAAAATACTTAAAGTAAACCTAATGGAAACATCTTAAGTTAACTTTCCAGATGATTATGAGTAGTTTGAAAGTTGTTTCATGGCTCTGGTCATCAAGACAAAAAAGTTGCTATCTCGGTGCATACAGTGCTCTGACATTAAAGGAGTATACATTTCAATTTTACACCAAAGTGCAGAGTGCAAACCAGTTGGAAACATATTAAGTTTACTTCCCACTTGTTTCTGAGTTGTTTGAAAGTTGTTTCATTCCTCTGCACATTAACACAAAAAAGATGTTTTCTCAGTGCATGCAATGCTTTGTCAATACAAATACTATACATTGCAATTTTACACCAAACTACTTAAAGTAAACCTAATGGAAACAGCTTAAGTTAAGTTTCCACATGATTATGAGTAGTTTGAAAGTTGTTTCATGGCTCTCGTCATCAAGACAAAAAAGTTGCTATCTCAGTGCCTACAATGCTCTCACATTAAAGTAGTATACATTTCAATTTTCCACCAAAGTGCAGAGTGCAAACCAGATGGAAACTTTTTAAGTTAACTTCCCACTTGTTTCTGAGTTGTTTGAAAGTTGTTTCATTCATCTGCACATCAAGACAAAAAAGATGTTTTCTCAGTGCATACAATGCTTTGACAATACAAATATTATACATTTCAATTTTACACCAAAGCACTTACTGCAAAGCTAATGAAAACACATTAGGTTAACTTACCACATGATTATGAGTAGTTTGAAAGTTGTTTGATGGCTCTGGTCATCAAGACAAAAAAGTTGCTATCTCAGTGCATACAGCGCTCTGACATTAAAGTAGTATACATTTCAATTTTACACCAAAGTTCTTACTGCAAACCAGTTTGAAACATATTAAGTTTACTTCCCACTTGTTTCTGAGTTGTTTGAAAGTTGTTTCATTCCTCTGCACATCAAGACAAAAAAGATGTTTTCTCAGTACATGCAATGCTTTGACAATAGAAATAGTATACATTTCTATTTTACACCAAAGCACTTAAAGCAAACCTAATGGAAACACCTTAGGTTAACTTTCCACATGATTATCAGTAGTTTGTAAGTTGTTTCATGGCTCTGGTAATCAGGACAAAAAAGTTGCTATCTCAGGTTATACAATGCTCTTAGATTTCAGTAGTATACATTTCAATTTTACACCAAAGTGCAGAGTGCAAACCAGTTGGAAACATATTAAGTTTACTTCCCACTTGTTTCTGAGTTGTTTGAAATTTGTTTCATTCCTCTGCACATCAAGACAAAAAAGATGTTTTCTCAGTGCATGCAATGCTTTGACAATACAAATACTATAAATTGCAATTTTACACCAAACTACTTAAAGTAAACCTAATGGAAACAGCTTAAGTTAAGTTTCCACATGATTATGAGTAGTTTGAAAGTTGTTTCATGGCTCTGGTCATCAAGACAAAAAAGTTGCTATCTCAGTGCCTACAATGCTCTGACATTAAAGTAGTTTACATTTCAATTTTACACCAAAGTACTTACTGCAAACCTGTTGGAAACATTTTCAGTTTACTTCCCACTTGTTTCTGAGTTGTTTGAAAGTTGTTTCCTTCCTCTGCACATCAAGACAAAAAACATGTTTTCTCAGTGCATGCAATGCTTTGACAATACAAATAGTATACATTTCAATTTTACACCAAAGAACAGAGTGCAAACCTAATGGAAACACTTTAGGTTAACTTCCCACATGGTTATGAGTAGTTTGAAAGTTGTTTCATGGCTCTGGTCTTCAAGGCAAAAAAGTTGCTATCTCAGTTGATAAAGTGCTCTGATATCAAAGTAGCATACATTTCAATTTTACACCAAAGTGCTTAAAGCAAACCTAATGGAAACACCTTAAGTTAACTTACCACATGATTATGAATAGTTTGAAAGTTGTTTCATGGCTCTGGTCATCAAGACAAAAAAGTTGCTATCTCAGTGCATACAATTCTCTGACATTAAAGTAGTATACATTTCAATTTTACACCAAAGTGCAGACTGCAAACCAGAAGGAAACATTTTAAGTTCACTTCCCACTTGTTTATGAGTTGTTTGAAAGCTGTTTCATTCCTCTGCACATCAAGACAAAAAAGATGTTTTCTCAGTGCATACAATGCTTTGACAATACAAATAGTATACATTTCAATTTTACACCAAAGTACAGAGTGCAAACTTAATGGAAACACTTTAGGTTAACTTCCCACATGGTTATGAGTAGTTTGAAAGTTGTTTCATGGCTCTGGTCATCAAGGCAAAAAAGTTGCTGCCTCAGTGCATAGAGTGCTCTGACATTAAAGTAGTATACATTTCAATTTTACGCCAAAGTGCTTACTGCAAACCTGATGGAAACATTTTAAGTTTACTTCCCACTTGTTTCGAAGTTGTTTGAAAGTGATTTCATTCCTCTGCACATCAAGACAAAAAAGATGTTTTCTCTGTGCATACAATGCTTTGACAATACAAATAGTATACATTTCAATTTTACACCAAAGTACTTAAAGCAAACCTAATGGAAACACCTTAGGTTATCTTTCCACATGATTATCAGTAGTTTGAAAGTTGTTTCATGGCTCTGGTCATCAGGACAAAAAAGTTGCTATCTCAGTGCATACAATGCTCTGACATTAAAGTAGTTTACATTTCAATTTTACACCAAAGCACTTACTGCAAACCTGTTGGAAACATTTTCAGTTTACTTCCCACTTGTTTCTGAGTTGTTTGAAAGTTGTTTCCTTCCTCTGCACATCAAGACAAAAAAGATGTTTTCTCAGTGCATGCAATTCTTTGACAATACAAATAGTATACATTTCAATTTTATACCAAAGTACAGAGTGCAAACCTAATGGAAACACTTTAGGTTAACTTCCCACATGGTTATGAGTAGTTTGAAAGTTGTTTCATGGCTCTGGTCATCAAGGCAAAAAAGTTGCTATCTCAGTTGATAAAGTGCTCTGACATCAAAGTAGCATACATTTCAATTTTACACCAAAGTGCTTAAAGGAAGCCTAATGGAAACACCTTAAGTTAACTTTCCACATGATTATGAATAGTTTGAAAGTTGTTTCATGGCTCTGGTTATCAAGACAAAAAAGTTGCTATCTCAGTGAATACAATGCTCTGACATTAAAGTAGTATACATTTCAATTTTCCACCAAAGTGCATAGTGCAAAACAGATGGAAACATTTTAAGTTTACTTCCCACTTCTTTCTGAGTTGTTTGAAAGTTGTTTCATTCCTCTGCACATCAAGACAAAAAAGATGTTTTCTCAGTGCATGCAAAGCTTTGACAATACAAATAGTATACATTGCAATTTTACACCAAAGCACTTAAAGCAAACCTAATGGAAACACCTTAGGTTAACTTTCCACATGATTATCAGTAGTTTGTAAGTTGTTTCATGGCTCTGGTAATCAGGACAAAAAAGTTGCTATCTCAGGTCATACAATGCTCTTAGATTTCAGTAGTATACATTTCAATTTTACACCAAAGTGCAGAGTGCAAACCAGTTGGAAACATATTAAGTTTACTTCCCACTTGTTTCTGAGTTGTTTGAAAGTTGTTTCATTCCTCTGCACAATAAGACAAAAAAGATGTTTTCTCAGTGCATGCAATGCTTTGACAATACAAATACTATACATTGCAATTTTACACCAAACTACTTAAAGTAAACCTAATGGAAACAGCTTAAGTTAAGTTTCCACATGATTATGAGTAGTTTGAAAGTTGTTTCATGGCTCTGGTCATCAAGACAAAAAAGTTGCTATCTCAGTGCCTACAATGCTCTGACATTAAAGTAGTTTACATTTCAATTTTACACCAAAGTACTTACTGCAAACCTGTTGGAAACATTTTCAGTTTACTTCCCACTTGTTTCTGAGTTGTTTGAAAGTTGTTTCCTTCCTCTGCACATCAAGACAAAAAAGATGTTTTCTCAGTGCATGCAATGCTTTGACAATACAAATAGTATACATTTCAATTTTACACCAAAGAACAGAGTGCAAACCTAATGGAAACACTTTAGGTTAACTTCCCACATGGTTATGAGTAGTTTGAAAGTTGTTTCATGGCTCTGGTCTTCAAGGCAAAAAAGTTGCTATCTCAGTTGATAAAGTGCTCTGATATCAAAGTAGCATACATTTCAATTTTACACCAAAGTGCTTAAAGCAAACCTAATGGAAACACCTTAAGTTAACTTACCACATGATTATGAATAGTTTGAAAGTTGTTTCATGGCTCTGGTCATCAAGACAAAAAAGTTGCTATCTCAGTGCATACAATTCTCTGACATTAAAGTAGTATACATTTCAATTTTACACCAAAGTGCAGACTGCAAACCAGAAGGAAACATTTTAAGTTCACTTCCCACTTGTTTCTGAGTTGTTTGAAAGCTGTTTCATTCCTCTGCACATCAAGACAAAAAAGATGTTTTCTCAGTGCATACAATGCTTTGACAATACAAATAGCATACATTTCAATTTTACACCAAAGTACAGAGTGCAAACTTAATGGAAACACTTTAGGTTAACTTCCCACATGGTTATGAGTAGTTTGAAAGTTGTTTCATGGCTCTGGTCATCAAGGCAAAAAAGTTGCTATCTCAGTTGATAAAGTGCTCTGACATCAAAGTAGCATACATTTCAATTTTACACCAAAGTGCTTAAAGGAAGCCTAATGGAAACACCTTAAGTTAACTTTCCACATGATTATGAATAGTTTGAAAGTTGTTTCATGGCTCTGGTTATCAAGACAAAAAAGTTGCTATCTCAGTGAATACAATGCTCTGACATTAAAGTAGTATACATTTCAATTTTCCACCAAAGTGCATAGTGCAAAACAGATGGAAACATTTTAAGTTTACTTCCCACTTCTTTCTGAGTTGTTTGAAAGTTGTTTCATTCCTCTGCACATCAAGACAAAAAAGATGTTTTCTCAGTGCATGCAAAGCTTTGACAATACAAATAGTATACATTGCAATTTTACACCAAAGCACTTAAAGCAAACCTAATGGAAACACCTTAGGTTAACTTTCCACATGATTATCAGTAGTTTGTAAGTTGTTTCATGGCTCTGGTAATCAGGACAAAAAAGTTGCTATCTCAGGTCATACAATGCTCTTAGATTTCAGTAGTATACATTTCAATTTTACACCAAAGTGCAGAGTGCAAACCAGTTGGAAACATATTAAGTTTACTTCCCACTTGTTTCTGAGTTGTTTGAAAGTTGTTTCATTCCTCTGCACAATAAGACAAAAAAGATGTTTTCTCAGTGCATGCAATGCTTTGACAATACAAATACTATACATTGCAATTTTACACCAAACTACTTAAAGTAAACCTAATGGAAACAGCTTAAGTTAAGTTTCCACATGATTATGAGTAGTTTGAAAGTTGTTTCATGGCTCTGGTCATCAAGACAAAAAAGTTGCTATCTCAGTGCCTACAATGCTCTGACATTAAAGTAGTTTACATTTCAATTTTACACCAAAGTACTTACTGCAAACCTGTTGGAAACATTTTCAGTTTACTTCCCACTTGTTTCTGAGTTGTTTGAAAGTTGTTTCCTTCCTCTGCACATCAAGACAAAAAAGATGTTTTCTCAGTGCATGCAATGCTTTGACAATACAAATAGTATACATTTCAATTTTACACCAAAGAACAGAGTGCAAACCTAATGGAAACACTTTAGGTTAACTTCCCACATGGTTATGAGTAGTTTGAAAGTTGTTTCATGGCTCTGGTCTTCAAGGCAAAAAAGTTGCTATCTCAGTTGATAAAGTGCTCTGATATCAAAGTAGCATACATTTCAATTTTACACCAAAGTGCTTAAAGCAAACCTAATGGAAACACCTTAAGTTAACTTACCACATGATTATGAATAGTTTGAAAGTTGTTTCATGGCTCTGGTCATCAAGACAAAAAAGTTGCTATCTCAGTGCATACAATTCTCTGACATTAAAGTAGTATACATTTCAATTTTACACCAAAGTGCAGACTGCAAACCAGAAGGAAACATTTTAAGTTCACTTCCCACTTGTTTCTGAGTTGTTTGAAAGCTGTTTCATTCCTCTGCACATCAAGACAAAAAAGATGTTTTCTCAGTGCATACAATGCTTTGACAATACAAATAGCATACATTTCAATTTTACACCAAAGTACAGAGTGCAAACTTAATGGAAACACTTTAGGTTAACTTCCCACATGGTTATGAGTAGTTTGAAAGTTGTTTCATGGCTCTGGTCATCAAGGCAAAAAAGTTGCTGCCTCAGTGCATAGAGTGCTCTGACATTAAAGTAGTATACATTTCAATTTTACGCCAAAGTGCTTACTGCAAACCTGATGGAAACATTTTAAGTTTACTTCCCACTTGTTTCGAAGTTGTTTGAAAGTGATTTCATTCCTCTGCACATCAAGACAAAAAAGATGTTTTCTCTGTGCATACAATGCTTTGACAATACAAAGAGTATACATTTCAATTTTACACCAAAGTTCTTACTGCAAACCAGTTGCAAACATATTAAGTTTACTTCCCACTTGTTTCTGAGTTGTTTGAAAGTTGTTTCATTCCTCTGCACATCAAGACAAAAAAGATGTTTTCTCAGTACATGCAATGCTTTGACAATACAAATAGTATACATTTCAATTTTACACCAAAGTACAGAGTGCAAACTTAATGGAAACACTTTAGGTTAACTTCCCACAGGTTATGAGTAGTTTGAAAGTTGTTTCATGGCTCTGGTCATCAGGACAAAAAAGTTGCTATCTTAGGTCATACAATGCTCTTAGATTTCAGTAGTACACATTTCAATTTTACACCAAACTACAGAGTGCAAACCAGTTGGAAACATATTAAGTTTACTTCCCACTTGTTTCTGAGTTGTTTGAAAGTTGTTTCATTCCTCTGCACATCAAGACAAAAAAGATGTTTTCTCAGTGCATGCAAAGCTTTGACAATACAGATAGTATACATTGCAATTTTACACCAAAGCACTTAAAGCAAACCTAATGGAAACACCTTAGGTTAACTTTCCACATGATTATCAGTAGTTTGTAAGTTGTTTCATGGCTCTGGTAATCAGGACAAAAAAGTTGCTATCTCAGGTCATACAATGCTCTTAGATTTCAGTAGTATACATTTCAATTTTACACCAAAGTGCAGAGTGCAAACCAGTTGGAAACATATTAAGTTTACTTCCCACTTGTTTCTGAGTTGTTTGAAAGTTGTTTCATTCCTCTGCACATCAAGACAAAAAAGATGTTTTCTCAGTGCATGCAATGCTTTGACAATACAAATACTATACATTGCAATTTTACACCAAACTACTTAAAGTAAACCTAATGGAAACAGCTTAAGTTAAGTTTCCACATGATTATGAGTAGTTTGAAAGTTGTTTCATGGCTCTCGTCATCAAGACAAAAAAGTTGCTATCTCAGTGCCTACAATGCTCTGACATTAAAGTAGTTTACATTTCAATTTTACACCAAAGTACTTACTGCAAACCTGTTGGAAACATTTTCAGTTTACTTCCCACTTGTTTCTGAGTTGTTTGAAAGTTGTTTCCTTCCTCTGCACATCAAGACAAAAAAGATGTTTTCTCAGTGCATGCAATGCTTTGACAATACAAATAGTATACATTTCAATTTTACACCAAAGAACAGAGTGCAAACCTAATGGAAACACTTTAGGTTAACTTCCCACATGGTTATGAGTAGTTTGAAAGTTGTTTCATGGCTCTGGTCTTCAAGGCAAAAAAGTTGCTATCTCAGTTGATAAAGTGCTCTGATATCAAAGTAGCATACATTGCAATTTTACACCAAACTACTTAAAGTAAACCTAATGGAAACAGCTTAAGTTAAGTTTCCACATGATTATGAGTAGTTTGAAAGTTGTTTCATGGCTCTGGTCATCAAGACAAAAAAGTTGCTATCTCAGTGCCTACAATGCTCTGACATTAAAGTAGTTTACATTTCAATTTTACACCAAAGTACTTACTGCAAACCTGTTGGAAACATTTTCAGTTTACTTCCCACTTGTTTCTGAGTTGTTTGAAAGTTGTTTCCTTCCTCTGCACATCAAGACAAAAAAGATGTTTTCTCAGTGCATGCAATGCTTTGACAATACAAATAGTATACATTTCAATTTTACACCAAAGAACAGAGTGCAAACCTAATGGAAACACTTTAGGTTAACTTCCCACATGGTTATGAGTAGTTTGAAAGTTGTTTCATGGCTCTGGTCTTCAAGGCAAAAAAGTTGCTATCTCAGTTGATAAAGTGCTCTGATATCAAAGTAGCATACATTTCAATTTTACACCAAAGTGCTTAAAGCAAACCTAATGGAAACACCTTAAGTTAACTTACCACATGATTATGAATAGTTTGAAAGTTGTTTCATGGCTCTGGTCATCAAGACAAAAAAGTTGCTATCTCAGTGCATACAATTCTCTGACATTAAAGTAGTATACATTTCAATTTTACACCAAAGTGCAGACTGCAAACCAGAAGGAAACATTTTAAGTTCACTTCCCACTTGTTTCTGAGTTGTTTGAAAGCTGTTTCATTCCTCTGCACATCAAGACAAAAAAGATGTTTTCTCAGTGCATACAATGCTTTGACAATACAAATAGCATACATTTCAATTTTACACCAAAGTACAGAGTGCAAACTTAATGGAAACACTTTAGGTTAACTTCCCACATGGTTATGAGTAGTTTGAAAGTTGTTTCATGGCTCTGGTCATCAAGGCAAAAAAGTTGCTGCCTCAGTGCATAGAGTGCTCTGACATTAAAGTAGTATACATTTCAATTTTAAGCCAAAGTGCTTACTGCAAACCTGATGGAAACATTTTAAGTTTACTTCCCACTTGTTTCGAAGTTGTTTGAAAGTGATTTCATTCCTCTGCACATCAAGACAAAAAAGATGTTTTCTCTGTGCATACAATGCTTTGACAATACAAAGAGTATACATTTCAATTTTACACCAAAGTTCTTACTGCAAACCAGTTGCAAACATATTAAGTTTACTTCCCACTTGTTTCTGAGTTGTTTGAAAGTTGTTTCATTCCTCTGCACATCAAGACAAAAAAGATGTTTTCTCAGTACATGCAATGCTTTGACAATACAAATAGTATACATTTCAATTTTACACCAAAGTACAGAGTGCAAACTTAATGGAAACACTTTAGGTTAACTTCCCACAGGTTATGAGTAGTTTGAAAGTTGTTTCATGGCTCTGGTCATCAGGACAAAAAAGTTGCTATCTTAGGTCATACAATGCTCTTAGATTTCAGTAGTACACATTTCAATTTTACACCAAACTACAGAGTGCAAACCAGTTGGAAACATATTAAGTTTACTTCCCACTTGTTTCTGAGTTGTTTGAAAGTTGTTTCATTCCTCTGCACATCAAGACAAAAAAGATGTTTTCTCAGTGCATGCAAAGCTTTGACAATACAAATAGTATACATTGCAATTTTACACCAAAGCACTTAAAGCAAACCTAATGGAAACACCTTAGGTTAACTTTCCACATGATTATCAGTAGTTTGTAAGTTGTTTCATGGCTCTGGTAATCAGGACAAAAAAGTTGCTATCTCAGGTCATACAATGCTCTTAGATTTCAGTAGTATACATTTCAATTTTACACCAAAGTGCAGAGTGCAAACCAGTTGGAAACATATTAAGTTTACTTCCCACTTGTTTCTGAGTTGTTTGAAAGTTGTTTCATTCCTCTGCACAATAAGACAAAAAAGATGTTTTCTCAGTGCATGCAATGCTTTGACAATACAAATACTATACATTGCAATTTTACACCAAACTACTTAAAGTAAACCTAATGGAAACAGCTTAAGTTAAGTTTCCACATGATTATGAGTAGTTTGAAAGTTGTTTCATGGCTCTGGTCATCAAGACAAAAAAGTTGCTATCTCAGTGCCTACAATGCTCTGACATTAAAGTAGTTTACATTTCAATTTTACACCAAAGTACTTACTGCAAACCTGTTGGAAACATTTTCAGTTTACTTCCCACTTGTTTCTGAGTTGTTTGAAAGTTGTTTCCTTCCTCTGCACATCAAGACAAAAAAGATGTTTTCTCAGTGCATGCAATGCTTTGACAATACAAATAGTATACATTTCAATTTTACACCAAAGAACAGAGTGCAAACCTAATGGAAACACTTTAGGTTAACTTCCCACATGGTTATGAGTAGTTTGAAAGTTGTTTCATGGCTCTGGTCTTCAAGGCAAAAAAGTTGCTATCTCAGTTGATAAAGTGCTCTGATATCAAAGTAGCATACATTTCAATTTTACACCAAAGTGCTTAAAGCAAACCTAATGGAAACACCTTAAGTTAACTTTCCACATGATTATGAATAGTTTGAAAGTTGTTTCATGGCTCTGGTTATCAAGACAAAAAAGTTGCTATCTCAGTGAATACAATGCTCTGACATTAAAGTAGTATACATTTCAATTTTCCACCAAACTGCAGAGTGCAAAACAGATGGAAACATTTTAAGTTAACTTCCCACTTGTTTCTGAGTTGTTTGAAAGTTGTTTCATTCCTCTGCACATCAAGACAAAAAAGATGTTTTCTCAGTGCATGCAATGCTTTGACAATACAAATACTATACATTGCAATTTTACACCAAACTACTTAAAGTAAACCTAAAGGAAACAGCTTAAGTTAAGTTTCCGCATGATTATGAGTAGTTTGAAAGTTGTTTCATGGCTCTCGTCATCAAGACAAAAAAGTTGCTATCTCAGTGCCTACAATGCTCTCACATTAAAGTAGTATACATTTCAATTTTCCACCAAAGTGCAGAGTGCAAACCGGATGGAAACATTTTAAGTTAACTTCCCACTTGTTTCTGAGTTGTTTGAAAGTTGTTTCATTCATCTGCACATCAAGACAAAAAAGATGTTTTCTCATTGCATACAATGCTTTGACAATACAAATATTATACATTTCAATTTTACACCAAAGCACTTACTGCAAAACTAATGAAAACACATTAGGTTAACTTACCACATGATTATGAGTAGTTTGAAAGTTGTTTGATGGCTCTGGTCATCAAGACAAAAAAGTTGCTATCTCAGTGCATACAGCGCTCTGACATTAAAGTAGTATACATTTCAATTTTACACCAAAGTTCTTACTGCAAACCAGTTTGAAACATATTAAGTTTACTTCCCACTTGTTTCTGAGTTGTTTGAAAGTTGTTTCATTCCTCTGCACATCAAGACAAAAAAGATGTTTTCTCAGTACATGCAATGCTTTGACAATAGAAATAGTATACATTTCTATTTTACACCAAAGCACTTAAAGCAAACCTAATGGAAACACCTTAGGTTAACTTTCCACATGATTATCAGTAGTTTGTAAGTTGTTTCATGGCTCTGGTAATCAGGACAAAAAAGTTGCTATCTCAGGTTATACAATGCTCTTAGATTTCAGTAGTATACATTTCAATTTTACACCAAAGTGCAGAGTGCAAACCAGTTGGAAACATATTAAGTTTACTTCCCACTTGTTTCTGAGTTGTTTGAAATTTGTTTCATTCCTCTGCACATCAAGACAAAAAAGATGTTTTCTCAGTGCATGCAATGCTTTGACAATACAAATACTATAAATTGCAATTTTACACCAAACTACTTAAAGTAAACCTAATGGAAACAGCTTAAGTTAAGTTTCCACATGATTATGAGTAGTTTGAAAGTTGTTTCATGGCTCTGGTCATCAAGACAAAAAAGTTGCTATCTCAGTGCCTACAATGCTCTGACATTAAAGTAGTTTACATTTCAATTTTACACCAAAGTACTTACTGCAAACCTGTTGGAAACATTTTCAGTTTACTTCCCACTTGTTTCTGAGTTGTTTGAAAGTTGTTTCCTTCCTCTGCACATCAAGACAAAAAACATGTTTTGTCAGTGCATGCAATGCTTTGACAATACAAATAGTATACATTTCAATTTTACACCAAAGAACAGAGTGCAAACCTAATGGAAACACTTTAGGTTAACTTCCCACATGGTTATGAGTAGTTTGAAAGTTGTTTCATGGCTCTGGTCTTCAAGGCAAAAAAGTTGCTATCTCAGTTGATAAAGTGCTCTGATATCAAAGTAGCATACATTTCAATTTTACACCAAAGTGCTTAAAGCAAACCTAATGGAAACACCTTAAGTTAACTTACCACATGATTATGAATAGTTTGAAAGTTGTTTCATGGCTCTGGTCATCAAGACAAAAAAGTTGCTATCTCAGTGCATACAATTCTCTGACATTAAAGTAGTATACATTTCAATTTTACACCAAAGTGCAGACTGCAAACCAGAAGGAAACATTTTAAGTTCACTTCCCACTTGTTTCTGAGTTGTTTGAAAGCTGTTTCATTCCTCTGCACATCAAGACAAAAAAGATGTTTTCTCAGTGCATACAATGCTTTGACAATACAAATAGTATACATTTCAATTTTACACCAAAGTACAGAGTGCAAACTTAATGGAAACACTTTAGGTTAACTTCCCACATGGTTATGAGTAGTTTGAAAGTTGTTTCATGGCTCTGGTCATCAAGGCAAAAAAGTTGCTGCCTCAGTGCATAGAGTGCTCTGACATTAAAGTAGTATACATTTCAATTTTACGCCAAAGTGCTTACTGCAAACCTGATGGAAACATTTTAAGTTTACTTCCCACTTGTTTCGAAGTTGTTTGAAAGTGATTTCATTCCTCTGCACATCAAGACAAAAAAGATGTTTTCTCTGTGCATACAATGCTTTGACAATACAAATAGTATACATTTCAATTTTACACCAAAGTACTTAAAGCAAACCTAATGGAAACACCTTAGGTTATCTTTCCACATGATTATCAGTAGTTTGAAAGTTGTTTCATGGCTCTGGTCATCAGGACAAAAAAGTTGCTATCTCAGTGCATACAATGCTCTGACATTAAAGTAGTTTACATTTCAATTTTACACCAAAGCACTTACTGCAAACCTGTTGGAAACATTTTCAGTTTACTTCCCACTTGTTTCTGAGTTGTTTGAAAGTTGTTTCCTTCCTCTGCACATCAAGACAAAAAAGATGTTTTCTCAGTGCATGCAATTCTTTGACAATACAAATAGTATACATTTCAATTTTATACCAAAGTACAGAGTGCAAACCTAATGGAAACACTTTAGGTTAACTTCCCACATGGTTATGAGTAGTTTGAAAGTTGTTTCATGGCTCTGGTCATCAAGGCAAAAAAGTTGCTATCTCAGTTGATAAAGTGCTCTGACATCAAAGTAGCATACATTTCAATTTTACACCAAAGTGCTTAAAGGAAGCCTAATGGAAACACCTTAAGTTAACTTTCCACATGATTATGAATAGTTTGAAAGTTGTTTCATGGCTCTGGTTATCAAGACAAAAAAGTTGCTATCTCAGTGAATACAATGCTCTGACATTAAAGTAGTATACATTTCAATTTTCCACCAAAGTGCAGAGTGCAAAACAGATGGAAACATTTTAAGTTTACTTCCCACTTCTTTCTGAGTTGTTCGAAAGTTGTTTCATTCCTCTGCACATCAAGACAAAAAGGATGTTTTCTCAGTGCATGCAATGCTTTGACAATACAAATAGAATACATTGCAATTTTACACCAAACTACTTAAAGTAAACCTAATGGAAACATCTTAAGTTAACTTTCCACATGATTATGAGTAGTTTGAAAGTTGTTTCATGGCTCTGGTCATCAAGACAAAAAAGTTGCTATCTCAGTGCATACAGTGCTCTGACATTAAAGTAGTATACATTTCAATTTTACACCAAAGTTCTTACTGCAAACCAGTTGCAAACATATTAAGTTTACTTCCACTTGTTTCTGAGTTGTTTGAAAGTTGTTTCATTCCTCTGCACATCAAGACAAAAAAGATGTTTTCTCAGTACATGCAATGCTTTGACAATACAAATAGTATACATTTCAATTTTACACCAAAGTACAGAGTGCAAACTTAATGGAAACACTTTAGGTTAACTTCCCACAGGTTATGAGTAGTTTGAAAGTTGTTTCATGGCTCTGGTCATCAGGACAAAAAAGTTGCTATCTTAGGTCATACAATGCTCTTAGATTTCAGTAGTACACATTTCAATTTTACACCAAACTACAGAGTGCAAACCAGTTGGAAACATATTAAGTTTACTTCCCACTTGTTTCTGAGTTGTTTGAAAGTTGTTTCATTCCTCTGCACATCAAGACAAAAAAGATGTTTTCTCAGTGCATGCAAAGCTTTGACAATACAAATAGTATACATTGCAATTTTACACCAAAGCACTTAAAGCAAACCTAATGGAAACACCTTAGGTTAACTTTCCACATGATTATCAGTAGTTTGTAAGTTGTTTCATGGCTCTGGTAATCAGGACAAAAAAGTTGCTATCTCAGGTCATACAATGCTCTTAGATTTCAGTAGTATACATTTCAATTTTACACCAAAGTGCAGAGTGCAAACCAGTTGGAAACATATTAAGTTTACTTCCCACTTGTTTCTGAGTTGTTTGAAAGTTGTTTCATTCCTCTGCACATCAAGACAAAAAAAGATGTTTTCTCAGTGCATGCAATGCTTTGACAATACAAATACTATACATTGCAATTTTACACCAAACTACTTAAAGTAAACCTAATGGAAACAGCTTAAGTTAAGTTTCCACATGATTATGAGTAGTTTGAAAGTTGTTTCATGGCTCTCGTCATCAAGACAAAAAAGTTGCTATCTCAGTGCCTACAATGCTCTGACATTAAAGTAGTTTACATTTCAATTTTACACCAAAGTACTTACTGCAAACCTGTTGGAAACATTTTCAGTTTACTTCCCACTTGTTTCTGAGTTGTTTGAAAGTTGTTTCCTTCCTCTGCACATCAAGACAAAAAGATGTTTTCTCAGTGCATGCAATGCTTTGACAATACAAATAGTATACATTTCAATTTTACACCAAAGAACAGAGTGCAAACCTAATGGAAACACTTTAGGTTAACTTCCCACATGGTTATGAGTAGTTTGAAAGTTGTTTCATGGCTCTGGTCTTCAAGGCAAAAAAGTTGCTATCTCAGTTGATAAAGTGCTCTGATATCAAAGTAGCATACATTGCAATTTTACACCAAACTACTTAAAGTAAACCTAATGGAAACAGCTTAAGTTAAGTTTCCACATGATTATGAGTAGTTTGAAAGTTGTTTCATGGCTCTGGTCATCAAGACAAAAAAGTTGCTATCTCAGTGCCTACAATGCTCTGACATTAAAGTAGTTTACATTTCAATTTTACACCAAAGTACTTACTGCAAACCTGTTGGAAACATTTTCAGTTTACTTCCCACTTGTTTCTGAGTTGTTTGAAAGTTGTTTCCTTCCTCTGCACATCAAGACAAAAAAGATGTTTTCTCAGTGCATGCAATGCTTTGACAATACAAATAGTATACATTTCAATTTTACACCAAAGAACAGAGTGCAAACCTAATGGAAACACTTTAGGTTAACTTCCCACATGGTTATGAGTAGTTTGAAAGTTGTTTCATGGCTCTGGTCTTCAAGGCAAAAAAGTTGCTATCTCAGTTGATAAAGTGCTCTGATATCAAAGTAGCATACATTTCAATTTTACACCAAAGTGCTTAAAGCAAACCTAATGGAAACACCTTAAGTTAACTTACCACATGATTATGAATAGTTTGAAAGTTGTTTCATGGCTCTGGTCATCAAGACAAAAAAGTTGCTATCTCAGTGCATACAATTCTCTGACATTAAAGTAGTATACATTTCAATTTTACACCAAAGTGCAGACTGCAAACCAGAAGGAAACATTTTAAGTTCACTTCCCACTTGTTTCTGAGTTGTTTGAAAGCTGTTTCATTCCTCTGCACATCAAGACAAAAAAGATGTTTTCTCAGTGCATACAATGCTTTGACAATACAAATAGCATACATTTCAATTTTACACCAAAGTACAGAGTGCAAACTTAATGGAAACACTTTAGGTTAACTTCCCACATGGTTATGAGTAGTTTGAAAGTTGTTTCATGGCTCTGGTCATCAAGGCAAAAAAGTTGCTGCCTCAGTGCATAGAGTGCTCTGACATTAAAGTAGTATACATTTCAATTTTACGCCAAAGTGCTTACTGCAAACCTGATGGAAACATTTTAAGTTTACTTCCCACTTGTTTCGAAGTTGTTTGAAAGTGATTTCATTCCTCTGCACATCAAGACAAAAAAGATGTTTTCTCTGTGCATACAATGCTTTGACAATACAAAGAGTATACATTTCAATTTTACACCAAAGTTCTTACTGCAAACCAGTTGCAAACATATTAAGTTTACTTCCCACTTGTTTCTGAGTTGTTTGAAAGTTGTTTCATTCCTCTGCACATCAAGACAAAAAAGATGTTTTCTCAGTACATGCAATGCTTTGACAATACAAATAGTATACATTTCAATTTTACACCAAAGTACAGAGTGCAAACTTAATGGAAACACTTTAGGTTAACTTCCCACAGGTTATGAGTAGTTTGAAAGTTGTTTCATGGCTCTGGTCATCAGGACAAAAAAGTTGCTATCTTAGGTCATACAATGCTCTTAGATTTCAGTAGTACACATTTCAATTTTACACCAAACTACAGAGTGCAAACCAGTTGGAAACATATTAAGTTTACTTCCCACTTGTTTCTGAGTTGTTTGAAAGTTGTTTCATTCCTCTGCACATCAAGACAAAAAAGATGTTTTCTCAGTGCATGCAAAGCTTTGACAATACAAATAGTATACATTGCAATTTTACACCAAAGCACTTAAAGTAAACCTAATGGAAACATCTTAAGTTAACTTTCCACATGATTATGAGTAGTTTGAAAGTTGTTTCATGGCTCTGGTCATCAAGACAAAAAAGTTGCTATCTCAGTGCATACAGTGCTCTGACATTAAAGTAGTATACATTTCAATTTTACACCAAAGTTCTTACTGCAAACCAGTTGCAAACATATTAAGTTTACTTCCCACTTGTTTCTGAGTTGTTTGAAAGTTGTTTCATTCCTCTGCACATCAAGACAAAAAAGATGTTTTCTCAGTACATGCAATGCTTTGACAATACAAATAGTATACATTTCAATTTTACACCAAAGTACAGAGTGCAAACTTAATGGAAACACTTTAGGTTAACTTCCCACAGGTTATGAGTAGTTTGAAAGTTGTTTCATGGCTCTGGTCATCAGGACAAAAAAGTTGCTATCTTAGGTCATACAATGCTCTTAGATTTCAGTAGTACACATTTCAATTTTACACCAAACTACAGAGTGCAAACCAGTTGGAAACATATTAAGTTTACTTCCCACTTGTTTCTGAGTTGTTTGAAAGTTGTTTCATTCCTCTGCACATCAAGACAAAAAAGATGTTTTCTCAGTGCATGCAAAGCTTTGACAATACAAATAGTATACATTGCAATTTTACACCAAAGCACTTAAAGCAAACCTAATGGAAACACCTTAGGTTAACTTTCCACATGATTATCAGTAGTTTGTAAGTTGTTTCATGGCTCTGGTAATCAGGACAAAAAAGTTGCTATCTCAGGTCATACAATGCTCTTAGATTTCAGTAGTATACATTTCAATTTTACACCAAAGTGCAGAGTGCAAACCAGTTGGAAACATATTAAGTTTACTTCCCACTTGTTTCTGAGTTGTTTGAAAGTTGTTTCATTCCTCTGCACATCAAGACAAAAAAGATGTTTTCTCAGTGCATGCAATGCTTTGACAATACAAATACTATACATTGCAATTTTACACCAAACTACTTAAAGTAAACCTAATGGAAACAGCTTAAGTTAAGTTTCCACATGATTATGAGTAGTTTGAAAGTTGTTTCATGGCTCTCGTCATCAAGACAAAAAAGTTGCTATCTCAGTGCCTACAATGCTCTGACATTAAAGTAGTTTACATTTCAATTTTACACCAAAGTACTTACTGCAAACCTGTTGGAAACATTTTCAGTTTACTTCCCACTTGTTTCTGAGTTGTTTGAAAGTTGTTTCCTTCCTCTGCACATCAAGACAAAAAAGATGTTTTCTCAGTGCATGCAATGCTTTGACAATACAAATAGTATACATTTCAATTTTACACCAAAGAACAGAGTGCAAACCTAATGGAAACACTTTAGGTTAACTTCCCACATGGTTATGAGTAGTTTGAAAGTTGTTTCATGGCTCTGGTCTTCAAGGCAAAAAAGTTGCTATCTCAGTTGATAAAGTGCTCTGATATCAAAGTAGCATACATTGCAATTTTACACCAAACTACTTAAAGTAAACCTAATGGAAACAGCTTAAGTTAAGTTTCCACATGATTATGAGTAGTTTGAAAGTTGTTTCATGGCTCTGGTCATCAAGACAAAAAAGTTGCTATCTCAGTGCCTACAATGCTCTGACATTAAAGTAGTTTACATTTCAATTTTACACCAAAGTACTTACTGCAAACCTGTTGGAAACATTTTCAGTTTACTTCCCACTTGTTTCTGAGTTGTTTGAAAGTTGTTTCCTTCCTCTGCACATCAAGACAAAAAAGATGTTTTCTCAGTGCATGCAATGCTTTGACAATACAAATAGTATACATTTCAATTTTACACCAAAGAACAGAGTGCAAACCTAATGGAAACACTTTAGGTTAACTTCCCACATGGTTATGAGTAGTTTGAAAGTTGTTTCATGGCTCTGGTCTTCAAGGCAAAAAAGTTGCTATCTCAGTTGATAAAGTGCTCTGATATCAAAGTAGCATACATTTCAATTTTACACCAAAGTGCTTAAAGCAAACCTAATGGAAACACCTTAAGTTAACTTACCACATGATTATGAATAGTTTGAAAGTTGTTTCATGGCTCTGGTCATCAAGACAAAAAAGTTGCTATCTCAGTGCATACAATTCTCTGACATTAAAGTAGTATACATTTCAATTTTACACCAAAGTGCAGACTGCAAACCAGAAGGAAACATTTTAAGTTCACTTCCCACTTGTTTCTGAGTTGTTTGAAAGCTGTTTCATTCCTCTGCACATCAAGACAAAAAAGATGTTTTCTCAGTGCATACAATGCTTTGACAATACAAATAGCATACATTTCAATTTTACACCAAAGTACAGAGTGCAAACTTAATGGAAACACTTTAGGTTAACTTCCCACATGGTTATGAGTAGTTTGAAAGTTGTTTCATGGCTCTGGTCATCAAGGCAAAAAAGTTGCTGCCTCAGTGCATAGAGTGCTCTGACATTAAAGTAGTATACATTTCAATTTTACGCCAAAGTGCTTACTGCAAACCTGATGGAAACATTTTAAGTTTACTTCCCACTTGTTTCGAAGTTGTTTGAAAGTGATTTCATTCCTCTGCACATCAAGACAAAAAAGATGTTTTCTCTGTGCATACAATGCTTTGACAATACAAAGAGTATACATTTCAATTTTACACCAAAGTTCTTACTGCAAACCAGTTGCAAACATATTAAGTTTACTTCCCACTTGTTTCTGAGTTGTTTGAAAGTTGTTTCATTCCTCTGCACATCAAGACAAAAAAGATGTTTTCTCAGTACATGCAATGCTTTGACAATACAAATAGTATACATTTCAATTTTACACCAAAGTACAGAGTGCAAACTTAATGGAAACACTTTAGGTTAACTTCCCACAGGTTATGAGTAGTTTGAAAGTTGTTTCATGGCTCTGGTCATCAGGACAAAAAAGTTGCTATCTTAGGTCATACAATGCTCTTAGATTTCAGTAGTACACATTTCAATTTTACACCAAACTACAGAGTGCAAACCAGTTGGAAACATATTAAGTTTACTTCCCACTTGTTTCTGAGTTGTTTGAAAGTTGTTTCATTCCTCTGCACATCAAGACAAAAAAGATGTTTTCTCAGTGCATGCAAAGCTTTGACAATACAAATAGTATACATTGCAATTTTACACCAAAGCACTTAAAGCAAACCTAATGGAAACACCTTAGGTTAACTTTCCACATGATTATCAGTAGTTTGTAAGTTGTTTCATGGCTCTGGTAATCAGGACAAAAAAGTTGCTATCTCAGGTCATACAATGCTCTTAGATTTCAGTAGTATACATTTCAATTTTACACCAAAGTGCAGAGTGCAAACCAGTTGGAAACATATTAAGTTTACTTCCCACTTGTTTCTGAGTTGTTTGAAAGTTGTTTCATTCCTCTGCACATCAAGACAAAAAAGATGTTTTCTCAGTGCATGCAATGCTTTGACAATACAAATACTATACATTGCAATTTTACACCAAACTACTTAAAGTAAACCTAATGGAAACAGCTTAAGTTAAGTTTCCACATGATTATGAGTAGTTTGAAAGTTGTTTCATGGCTCTCGTCATCAAGACAAAAAAGTTGCTATCTCAGTGCCTACAATGCTCTGACATTAAAGTAGTTTACATTTCAATTTTACACCAAAGTACTTACTGCAAACCTGTTGGAAACATTTTCAGTTTACTTCCCACTTGTTTCTGAGTTGTTTGAAAGTTGTTTCCTTCCTCTGCACATCAAGACAAAAAAGATGTTTTCTCAGTGCATGCAATGCTTTGACAATACAAATAGTATACATTTCAATTTTACACCAAAGAACAGAGTGCAAACCTAATGGAAACACTTTAGGTTAACTTCCCACATGGTTATGAGTAGTTTGAAAGTTGTTTCATGGCTCTGGTCTTCAAGGCAAAAAAGTTGCTATCTCAGTTGATAAAGTGCTCTGATATCAAAGTAGCATACATTGCAATTTTACACCAAACTACTTAAAGTAAACCTAATGGAAACAGCTTAAGTTAAGTTTCCACATGATTATGAGTAGTTTGAAAGTTGTTTCATGGCTCTGGTCATCAAGACAAAAAAGTTGCTATCTCAGTGCCTACAATGCTCTGACATTAAAGTAGTTTACATTTCAATTTTACACCAAAGTACTTACTGCAAACCTGTTGGAAACATTTTCAGTTTACTTCCCACTTGTTTCTGAGTTGTTTGAAAGTTGTTTCCTTCCTCTGCACATCAAGACAAAAAAGATGTTTTCTCAGTGCATGCAATGCTTTGACAATACAAATAGTATACATTTCAATTTTACACCAAAGAACAGAGTGCAAACCTAATGGAAACACTTTAGGTTAACTTCCCACATGGTTATGAGTAGTTTGAAAGTTGTTTCATGGCTCTGGTCTTCAAGGCAAAAAAGTTGCTATCTCAGTTGATAAAGTGCTCTGATATCAAAGTAGCATACATTTCAATTTTACACCAAAGTGCTTAAAGCAAACCTAATGGAAACACCTTAAGTTAACTTACCACATGATTATGAATAGTTTGAAAGTTGTTTCATGGCTCTGGTCATCAAGACAAAAAAGTTGCTATCTCAGTGCATACAATTCTCTGACATTAAAGTAGTATACATTTCAATTTTACACCAAAGTGCAGACTGCAAACCAGAAGGAAACATTTTAAGTTCACTTCCCACTTGTTTCTGAGTTGTTTGAAAGCTGTTTCATTCCTCTGCACATCAAGACAAAAAAGATGTTTTCTCAGTGCATACAATGCTTTGACAATACAAATAGCATACATTTCAATTTTACACCAAAGTACAGAGTGCAAACTTAATGGAAACACTTTAGGTTAACTTCCCACATGGTTATGAGTAGTTTGAAAGTTGTTTCATGGCTCTGGTCATCAAGGCAAAAAAGTTGCTGCCTCAGTGCATAGAGTGCTCTGACATTAAAGTAGTATACATTTCAATTTTACGCCAAAGTGCTTACTGCAAACCTGATGGAAACATTTTAAGTTTACTTCCCACTTGTTTCGAAGTTGTTTGAAAGTGATTTCATTCCTCTGCACATCAAGACAAAAAAGATGTTTTCTCTGTGCATACAATGCTTTGACAATACAAAGAGTATACATTTCAATTTTACACCAAAGTTCTTACTGCAAACCAGTTGCAAACATATTAAGTTTACTTCCCACTTGTTTCTGAGTTGTTTGAAAGTTGTTTCATTCCTCTGCACATCAAGACAAAAAAGATGTTTTCTCAGTACATGCAATGCTTTGACAATACAAATAGTATACATTTCAATTTTACACCAAAGTACAGAGTGCAAACTTAATGGAAACACTTTAGGTTAACTTCCCACAGGTTATGAGTAGTTTGAAAGTTGTTTCATGGCTCTGGTCATCAGGACAAAAAAGTTGCTATCTTAGGTCATACAATGCTCTTAGATTTCAGTAGTACACATTTCAATTTTACACCAAACTACAGAGTGCAAACCAGTTGGAAACATATTAAGTTTACTTCCCACTTGTTTCTGAGTTGTTTGAAAGTTGTTTCATTCCTCTGCACATCAAGACAAAAAAGATGTTTTCTCAGTGCATGCAAAGCTTTGACAATACAAATAGTATACATTGCAATTTTACACCAAAGCACTTAAAGCAAACCTAATGGAAACACCTTAGGTTAACTTTCCACATGATTATCAGTAGTTTGTAAGTTGTTTCATGGCTCTGGTAATCAGGACAAAAAAGTTGCTATCTCAGGTCATACAATGCTCTTAGATTTCAGTAGTATACATTTCAATTTTACACCAAAGTGCAGAGTGCAAACCAGTTGGAAACATATTAAGTTTACTTCCCACTTGTTTCTGAGTTGTTTGAAAGTTGTTTCATTCCTCTGCACATCAAGACAAAAAAGATGTTTTCTCAGTGCATGCAATGCTTTGACAATACAAATACTATACATTGCAATTTTACACCAAACTACTTAAAGTAAACCTAATGGAAACAGCTTAAGTTAAGTTTCCACATGATTATGAGTAGTTTGAAAGTTGTTTCATGGCTCTCGTCATCAAGACAAAAAAGTTGCTATCTCAGTGCCTACAATGCTCTGACATTAAAGTAGTTTACATTTCAATTTTACACCAAAGTACTTACTGCAAACCTGTTGGAAACATTTTCAGTTTACTTCCCACTTGTTTCTGAGTTGTTTGAAAGTTGTTTCCTTCCTCTGCACATCAAGACAAAAAAGATGTTTTCTCAGTGCATGCAATGCTTTGACAATACAAATAGTATACATTTCAATTTTACACCAAAGAACAGAGTGCAAACCTAATGGAAACACTTTAGGTTAACTTCCCACATGGTTATGAGTAGTTTGAAAGTTGTTTCATGGCTCTGGTCTTCAAGGCAAAAAAGTTGCTATCTCAGTTGATAAAGTGCTCTGATATCAAAGTAGCATACATTTCAATTTTACACCAAAGTGCTTAAAGCAAACCTAATGGAAACACCTTAAGTTAACTTACCACATGATTATGAATAGTTTGAAAGTTGTTTCATGGCTCTGGTCATCAAGACAAAAAAGTTGCTATCTCAGTGCATACAATTCTCTGACATTAAAGTAGTATACATTTCAATTTTACACCAAAGTGCAGACTGCAAACCAGAAGGAAACATTTTAAGTTCACTTCCCACTTGTTTCTGAGTTGTTTGAAAGCTGTTTCATTCCTCTGCGCATCAAGACAAAAAAGATGTTTTCTCAGTGCATACAATGCTTTGACAATACAAATAGCATACATTTCAATTTTACACCAAAGTACAGAGTGCAAACTTAATGGAAACACTTTAGGTTAACTTCCCACATGGTTATGAGTAGTTTGAAAGTTGTTTCATGGCTCTGGTCATCAAGGCAAAAAAGTTGCTGCCTCAGTGCATAGAGTGCTCTGACATTAAAGTAGTATACATTTCAATTTTACGCCAAAGTGCTTACTGCAAACCTGATGGAAACATTTTAAGTTTACTTCCCACTTGTTTCGAAGTTGTTTGAAAGTGATTTCATTCCTCTGCACATCAAGACAAAAAAGATGTTTTCTCTGTGCATACAATGCTTTGACAATACAAAGAGTATACATTTCAATTTTACACCAAAGTTCTTACTGCAAACCAGTTGCAAACATATTAAGTTTACTTCCCACTTGTTTCTGAGTTGTTTGAAAGTTGTTTCATTCCTCTGCACATCAAGACAAAAAAGATGTTTTCTCAGTACATGCAATGCTTTGACAATACAAATAGTATACATTTCAATTTTACACCAAAGTACAGAGTGCAAACTTAATGGAAACACTTTAGGTTAACTTCCCACAGGTTATGAGTAGTTTGAAAGTTGTTTCATGGCTCTGGTCATCAGGACAAAAAAGTTGCTATCTTAGGTCATACAATGCTCTTAGATTTCAGTAGTACACATTTCAATTTTACACCAAACTACAGAGTGCAAACCAGTTGGAAACATATTAAGTTTACTTCCCACTTGTTTCTGAGTTGTTTGAAAGTTGTTTCATTCCTCTGCACATCAAGACAAAAAAGATGTTTTCTCAGTGCATGCAAAGCTTTGACAATACAAATAGTATACATTGCAATTTTACACCAAAGCACTTAAAGCAAACCTAATGGAAACACCTTAGGTTAACTTTCCACATGATTATCAGTAGTTTGTAAGTTGTTTCATGGCTCTGGTAATCAGGACAAAAAAGTTGCTATCTCAGGTCATACAATGCTCTTAGATTTCAGTAGTATACATTTCAATTTTACACCAAAGTGCAGAGTGCAAACCAGTTGGAAACATATTAAGTTTACTTCCCACTTGTTTCTGAGTTGTTTGAAAGTTGTTTCATTCCTCTGCACAATAAGACAAAAAAGATGTTTTCTCAGTGCATGCAATGCTTTGACAATACAAATACTATACATTGCAATTTTACACCAAACTACTTAAAGTAAACCTAATGGAAACAGCTTAAGTTAAGTTTCCACATGATTATGAGTAGTTTGAAAGTTGTTTCATGGCTCTGGTCATCAAGACAAAAAAGTTGCTATCTCAGTGCCTACAATGCTCTGACATTAAAGTAGTTTACATTTCAATTTTACACCAAAGTACTTACTGCAAACCTGTTGGAAAAATTTTCAGTTTACTTCCCACTTGTTTCTGAGTTGTTTGAAAGTTGTTTCCTTCCTCTGCACATCAAGACAAAAAAGATGTTTTCTCAGTGCATGCAATGCTTTGACAATACAAATAGTATACATTTCAATTTTACACCAAAGAACAGAGTGCAAACCTAATAGAAACACTTTAGGTTAACTTCCCACATGGTTATGAGTAGTTTGAAAGTTGTTTCATGGCTCTGGTCTTCAAGGCAAAAAAGTTGCTATCTCAGTTGATAAAGTGCTCTGATATCAAAGTAGCATACATTGCAATTTTACACCAAACTACTTAAAGTAAACCTAATGGAAACAGCTTAAGTTAAGTTTCCACATGATTATGAGTAGTTTGAAAGTTGTTTCATGGCTCTCGTCATCAAGACAAAAAAGTTGCTATCTCAGTGCCTACAATGCTCTGACATTAAAGTAGTTTACATTTCAATTTTACACCAAAGTACTTACTGCAAACCTGTTGGAAACATTTTCAGTTTACTTCCCACTTGTTTCTGAGTTGTTTGAAAGTTGTTTCCTTCCTCTGCACATCAAGACAAAAAAGATGTTTTCTCAGTGCATGCAATGCTTTGACAATACAAATAGTATACATTTCAATTTTACACCAAAGTACAGAGTGCAAACTTAATGGAAACACTTTAGGTTAACTTCCCACAGGTTATGAGTAGTTTGAAAGTTGTTTCATGGCTCTGGTCATCAGGACAAAAAAGTTGCTATCTTAGGTCATACAATGCTCTTAGATTTCAGTAGTACACATTTCAATTTTACACCAAACTACAGAGTGCAAACCAGTTGGAAACATATTAAGTTTACTTCCCACTTGTTTCTGAGTTGTTTGAAAGTTGTTTCATTCCTCTGCACATCAAGACAAAAAAGATGTTTTCTCAGTGCATGCAAAGCTTTGACAATACAAATAGTATACATTGCAATTTTACACCAAAGCACTTAAAGCAAACCTAATGGAAACACCTTAGGTTAACTTTCCACATGATTATCAGTAGTTTGTAAGTTGTTTCATGGCTCTGGTAATCAGGACAAAAAAGTTGCTATCTCAGGTCATACAATGCTCTTAGATTTCAGTAGTATACATTTCAATTTTACACCAAAGTGCAGAGTGCAAACCAGTTGGAAACATATTAAGTTTACTTCCCACTTGTTTCTGAGTTGTTTGAAAGTTGTTTCATTCCTCTGCACAATAAGACAAAAAAGATGTTTTCTCAGTGCATGCAATGCTTTGAATATACAAATACTATACATTGCAATTTTACACCAAACTACTTAAAGTAAACCTAATGGAAACAGCTTAAGTTAAGTTTCCACATGATTATGAGTAGTTTGAAAGTTGTTTCATGGCTCTGGTCATCAAGACAAAAAAGTTGCTATCTCAGTGCCTACAATGCTCTGACATTAAAGTAGTTTACATTTCAATTTTACACCAAAGTACTTACTGCAAACCTGTTGGAAAAATTTTCAGTTTACTTCCCACTTGTTTCTGAGTTGTTTGAAAGTTGTTTCCTTCCTCTGCACATCAAGACAAAAAAGATGTTTTCTCAGTGCATGCAATGCTTTGATAATACAAATAGTATACATTTCAATTTTACACCAAAGAACAGAGTGCAAACCTAATGGAAACACTTTAGGTTAACTTCCCACATGGTTATGAGTAGTTTGAAAGTTGTTTCATGGCTCTGGTCTTCAAGGCAAAAAAGTTGCTATCTCAGTTGATAAAGTGCTCTGATATCAAAGTAGCATACATTGCAATTTTACACCAAACTACTTAAAGTAAACCTAATGGAAACAGCTTAAGTTAAGTTTCCACATGATTATGAGTAGTTTGAAAGTTGTTTCATGGCTCTCGTCATCAAGACAAAAAAGTTGCTATCTCAGTGCCTACAATGCTCTGACATTAAAGTAGTTTACATTTCAATTTTACACCAAAGTACTTACTGCAAACCTGTTGGAAACATTTTCAGTTTACTTCCCACTTGTTTCTGAGTTGTTTGAAAGTTGTTTCCTTCCTCTGCACATCAAGACAAAAAAGATGTTTTCTCAGTGCATGCAATGCTTTGACAATACAAATAGTATACATTTCAATTTTACACCAAAGAACAGAGTGCAAACCTAATGGAAACACTTTAGGTTAACTTCCCACATGGTTATGAGTAGTTTGAAAGTTGTTTCATGGCCCTGGTCTTCAAGGCAAAAAAGTTGCTATCTCAGTTGATAAAGTGTTCTGATTCAAAGTAGCATACATTTCAATTTTACACCAAAGTGCTTAAAGCAAACCTAATGGAAACACCTTAAGTTAACTTACCACATGATTATGAATAGTTTGAAAGTTGTTTCATGGCTCTGGTCATCAAGACAAAAAAGTTGCTATCTCAGTGCATACAATTCTCTGACATTAAAGTAGTATACATTTCAATTTTACACCAAAGTGCAGACTGCAAACCAGAAGGAAACATTTTAAGTTCACTTCCCACTTGTTTCTGAGTTGTTTGAAAGCTGTTTCATTCCTCTGCACATCAAGACAAAAAAGATGTTTTCTCAGTGCATACAATGCTTTGACAATACAAAGAGCATACATTTCAATTTTACACCAAAGTACAGAGTGCAAACTTAATGGAAACACTTTAGGTTAACTTCCCACATGGTTATGAGTAGTTTGAAAGTTGTTTCATGGCTCTGGTCATCAAGGCAAAAAAGTTGCTTCCTCAGTGCATAGAGTGCTCTGACATTAAAGTAGTATACATTTCAATTTTACGCCAAAGTGCTTACTGCAAACCTGATGGAAACATTTTAAGTTTACTTCCCACTTGTTTCGAAGTTGTTTGAAAGTGATTTCATTCCTCTGCACATCAAGACAAAAAAGATGTTTTCTCTGTGTATACAATGCTTTGACAATACAAATAGTATACATTTCAATTTTACACCAAAGTAATTAAAGCAAAACTAATGGAAACACCTTAGGTTAACTTTCCACATGATTATCAGTAGTTTGAAAGTTGTTTCATGGCTCTGGTCATCAGGACAAAAAAGTTGCTATCTCAGTGCATACAATGCTCTGACATTAAAGTAGTTTACATTTCAATTTTACACCAAAGCACTTACTGCAAACCTGTTGGAAACATTTTCAGTTTACTTCCCACTTGTTTCTGAGTTGTTTGAAAGTTGTTTCCTTCCTCTGCACATCAAGACAAAAAAGATGTTTTCTCAGTGCATGCAATGCTTTGACAATACAAATAGTATACATTTCAATTTTATACCAAAGTACAGAGTGCAAACCTAATGGAAACACTTTAGGTTAACTTCCCACATGGTTATGAGTAGTTTGAAAGTTGTTTCATGGCTCTGGTCATCAAGGCAAAAAAGTTGCTTCCTCAGTGCATAGAGTGCTCTGACATTAAAGTAGTATACATTTCAATTTTACGCCAAAGTGCTTACTGCAAACCTGATGGAAACATTTTAAGTTTACTTCCCACTTGTTTCGAAGTTGTTTGAAAGTGATTTCATTCCTCTGCACATCAAGACAAAAAAGATGTTTTCTCTGTGTATACAATGCTTTGACAATACAAATAGTATACATTTCAATTTTACACCAAAGTAATTAAAGCAAAACTAATGGAAACACCTTAGGTTAACTTTCCACATGATTATCAGTAGTTTGAAAGTTGTTTCATGGCTCTGGTCATCAGGACAAAAAAGTTGCTATCTCAGTGCATACAATGCTCTGACATTAAAGTAGTTTACATTTCAATTTTACACCAAAGCACTTACTGCAAACCTGTTGGAAACATTTTCAGTTTACTTCCCACTTGTTTCTGAGTTGTTTGAAAGTTGTTTCCTTCCTCTGCACATCAAGACAAAAAAGATGTTTTCTCAGTGCATGCAATTCTTTGACAATACAAATAGTATACATTTCAATTTTATACCAAAGTACAGAGTGCAAACCTAATGGAAACACTTTAGGTTAACTTCCCACATGGTTATGAGTAGTTTGAAAGTTGTTTCATGGCTCTGGTCATCAAGGCAAAAAAGTTGCTATCTCAGTTGATAAAGTGCTCTGACATCAAAGTAGCATACATTTCAATTTTACACCAAAGTGCTTAAAGGAAGCCTAATGGAAACACCTTAAGTTAACTTTCCACATGATTATGAATAGTTTGAAAGTTGTTTCATGGCTCTGGTTATCAAGACAAAAAAGTTGCTATCTCAGTGAATACAATGCTCTGACATTAAAGTAGTATACATTTCAATTTTCCACCAAAGTGCAGAGTGCAAAACAGATGGAAACATTTTATGTTTACTTCCCACTTCTTTCTGAGTTGTTTGAAAGTTGTTTCATTCCTCTGCACATCAAGACAAAAAGGATGTTTTCTCAGTGCATGCAATGCTTTGACAATACAAATAGTATACATTGCAATTTTACACCAAAAACTACTTAAAGTAAACCTAATGGAAACATCTTAAGTTAACTTTCCACATGATTATGAGTAGTTTGAAAGTTGTTTCATGGCTCTGGTCATCAAGACAAAAAAGTTGCTATCTCAGTGCATACAGTGCTCTGACATTAAATTAGTATAAATTTCAATTTTACACCAAAGTTCTTACTGCAAACCAGTTGCAAACATATTAAGTTTACTTCCCACTTGTTTCTGAGTTGTTTGAAAGTTGTTTCATTCCTCTGCACATCAAGACAAAAAAGATGTTTTCTCAGTACATGCAATGCTTTGACAATACAAATAGTATACATTTCAATTTTACACCAAAGTACAGAGTGCAAACTTAATGGAAACACTTTAGGTTAACTTCCCACAGGTTATGAGTAGTTTGAAAGTTGTTTCATGGCTCTGGTCATCAGGACAAAGAAGTTGCTATCTTAGGTCATACAATGCTCTTAGATTTCAGTAGTACACATTTCAATTTTACACCAAACTACAGAGTGCAAACCAGTTGGAAACATATTAAGTTTACTTCCCACTTGTTTCTGAGTTGTTTGAAAGTTGTTTCATTCCTCTGCACATCAAGACAAAAAAGATGTTTTCTCAGTGCATGCAAAGCTTTGACAATACAAATAGTATACATTGCAATTTTACACCAAAGCACTTAAAGCAAACCTAATGGAAACACCTTAGGTTAACTTCCCACATGATTATCAGTAGTTTGTAAGTTGTTTCATGGCTCTGGTAATCAGGACAAAAAAGTTGATATCTCAGGTCATACAATGCTCTTAGATTTCAGTACTATACATTTCAATTTTACACCAAACTGCAGAGTGCAAACCAGTTGGAAACATATTAAGTTTACTTCCCACTTGTTTCTGAGTTGTTTGAAAGTTGTTTCATTCCGCTGCACATCAAGACAAAAAAGATGTTTTCTCAGTGCATGCAATGCTTTGACAATACAAATACTATACATTGCAATTTTACACCAAACTACTTAAAGTAAACCTAATGGAAACAGCTTAAGTTAAGTTTCCACATGATTATGAGTAGTTTGAAAGTTGTTTCATGGCTCTGGTCATCAAGACAAAAAAGTTGCTATCTCAGTGCCTACAATGCTCTGACATTAAAGTAGTTTACATTTCAATTTTACACCAAAGTACTTACTGCAAACCTGTTGGAAACATTTTCAGTTTACTTCCCACTTGTTTCTGAGTTGTTTGAAAGTTGTTTCCTTCCTCTGCACATCAAGACAAAAAAGATGTTTTCTCAGTGCATGCAATGCTTTGACAATACAAATAGTATACATTTCAATTTTACACCAAAGAACAGAGTGCAAACCTAATGGAAACACTTTAGGTTAACTTCCCACATGGTTATGAGTAGTTTGAAAGTTGTTTCATGGCTCTGGTCTTGAAGGCAAAAAAGTTGCTATCTCAGTTGATAAAGTGCTCTGATTCAAAGTAGCATACATTTCAATTTTACACCAAAGTGCTTAAAGCAAACCTAATGGAAACACCTTAAGTTAACTTACCACATGATTATGAATAGTTTGAAAGTTGTTTCATGGCTCTGGTCATCAAGACAAAAAAGTTGCTATCTCAGTGCATACAATTCTCTGACATTAAAGTAGTATACATTTCAATTTTACACCAAAGTGCAGACTGCAAACCAGAAGGAAACATTTTAAGTTCACTTCCCACTTGTTTCTGAGTTGTTTGAAAGCTGTTTCATTCCTCTGCACATCAAGACAAAAAAGATGTTTTCTCAGTGCATACAATGCTTTGACAATACAAAGAGCATACATTTCAATTTTACACCAAAGTACAGAGTGCAAACTTAATGGAAACACTTTAGGTTAACTTCCCACATGGTTATGAGTAGTTTGAAAGTTGTTTCAAGGCTCTGGTCATCAAGGCAAAAAAGTTGCTGCCTCAGTGCATAGAGTGCTCTGACATTAAAGTAGTATACATTTCAATTTTACGCCAAAGTGCTTACTGCAAACCTGATGGAAACATTTTAAGTTTACTTCCCACTTGTTTCGAAGTTGTTTGAAAGTGATTTCATTCCTCTGCACATCAAGACAAAAAAGATGTTTTCTCTGTGCATACAATGCTTTGACAATACAAAGAGTATACATTTCAATTTTACACCAAAGTTCTTACTGCAAACCAGTTGCAAACATATTAAGTTTACTTCCCACTTGTTTCTGAGTTGTTTGAAAGTTGTTTCATTCCTCTGCACATCAAGACAAAAAAGATGTTTTCTCAGTACATGCAATGCTTTGACAATACAAATAGTATACATTTCAATTTTACACCAAAGTACAGAGTGCAAACTTAATGGAAACACTTTAGGTTAACTTCCCACAGGTTATGAGTAGTTTGAAAGTTGTTTCATGGCTCTGGTCATCAGGACAAAAAAGTTGCTATCTTAGGTCATACAATGCTCTTAGATTTCAGTAGTACACATTTCAATTTTACACCAAACTACAGAGTGCAAACCAGTTGGAAACATATTAAGTTTACTTCCCACTTGTTTCTGAGTTGTTTGAAAGTTGTTTCATTCCTCTGCACATCAAGACAAAAAAGATGTTTTCTCAGTGCATGCAAAGCTTTGACAATACAAATAGTATACATTGCAATTTTACACCAAAGCACTTAAAGCAAACCTAATGGAAACACCTTAGGTTAACTTTCCACATGATTATCAGTAGTTTGTAAGTTGTTTCATGGCTCTGGTAATCAGGACAAAAAAGTTGCTATCTCAGGTCATACAATGCTCTTAGATTTCAGTAGTATACATTTCAATTTTACACCAAAGTGCAGAGTGCAAACCAGTTGGAAACATATTAAGTTTACTTCCCACTTGTTTCTGAGTTGTTTGAAAGTTGTTTCATTCCTCTGCACAATAAGACAAAAAAGATGTTTTCTCAGTGCATGCAATGCTTTGACAATACAAATACTATACATTGCAATTTTACACCAAACTACTTAAAGTAAACCTAATGGAAACAGCTTAAGTTAAGTTTCCACATGATTATGAGTAGTTTGAAAGTTGTTTCATGGCTCTGGTCATCAAGACAAAAAAGTTGCTATCTCAGTGCCTACAATGCTCTGACATTAAAGTAGTTTACATTTCAATTTTACACCAAAGTACTTACTGCAAACCTGTTGGAAACATTTTCAGTTTACTTCCCACTTGTTTCTGAGTTGTTTGAAAGTTGTTTCCTTCCTCTGCACATCAAGACAAAAAAGATGTTTTCTCAGTGCATGCAATGCTTTGACAATACAAATAGTATACATTTCAATTTTACACCAAAGTACAGAGTGCAAACTTAATGGAAACACTTTAGGTTAACTTCCCACAGGTTATGAGTAGTTTGAAAGTTGTTTCATGGCTCTGGTCATCAGGACAAAAAAGTTGCTATCTTAGGTCATACAATGCTCTTAGATTTCAGTAGTACACATTTCAATTTTACACCAAACTACAGAGTGCAAACCAGTTGGAAACATATTAAGTTTACTTCCCACTTGTTTCTGAGTTGTTTGAAAGTTGTTTCATTCCTCTGCACATCAAGACAAAAAAGATGTTTTCTCAGTGCATGCAAAGCTTTGACAATACAAATAGTATACATTGCAATTTTACACCAAAGCACTTAAAGCAAACCTAATGGAAACACCTTAGGTTAACTTTCCACATGATTATCAGTAGTTTGTAAGTTGTTTCATGGCTCTGGTAATCAGGACAAAAAAGTTGCTATCTCAGGTCATACAATGCTCTTAGATTTCAGTAGTATACATTTCAATTTTACACCAAAGTGCAGAGTGCAAACCAGTTGGAAACATATTAAGTTTACTTCCCACTTGTTTCTGAGTTGTTTGAAAGTTGTTTCATTCCTCTGCACAATAAGACAAAAAAGATGTTTTCTCAGTGCATGCAATGCTTTGACAATACAAATACTATACATTGCAATTTTACACCAAACTACTTAAAGTAAACCTAATGGAAACAGCTTAAGTTAAGTTTCCACATGATTATGAGTAGTTTGAAAGTTGTTTCATGGCTCTGGTCATCAAGACAAAAAAGTTGCTATCTCAGTGCCTACAATGCTCTGACATTAAAGTAGTTTACATTTCAATTTTACACCAAAGTACTTACTGCAAACCTGTTGGAAAAATTTTCAGTTTACTTCCCACTTGTTTCTGAGTTGTTTGAAAGTTGTTTCCTTCCTCTGCACATCAAGACAAAAAAGATGTTTTCTCAGTGCATGCAATGCTTTGACAATACAAATAGTATACATTTCAATTTTACACCAAAGAACAGAGTGCAAACCTAATGGAAACACTTTAGGTTAACTTCCCACATGGTTATGAGTAGTTTGAAAGTTGTTTCATGGCTCTGGTCTTCAAGGCAAAAAAGTTGCTATCTCAGTTGATAAAGTGCTCTGATATCAAAGTAGCATACATTGCAATTTTACACCAAACTACTTAAAGTAAACCTAATGGAAACAGCTTAAGTTAAGTTTCCACATGATTATGAGTAGTTTGAAAGTTGTTTCATGGCTCTCGTCATCAAGACAAAAAAGTTGCTATCTCAGTGCCTACAATGCTCTGACATTAAAGTAGTTTACATTTCAATTTTACACCAAAGTACTTACTGCAAACCTGTTGGAAACATTTTCAGTTTACTTCCCACTTGTTTCTGAGTTGTTTGAAAGTTGTTTCCTTCCTCTGCACATCAAGACAAAAAAGATGTTTTCTCAGTGCATGCAATGCTTTGACAATACAAATAGTATACATTTCAATTTTACACCAAAGAACAGAGTGCAAACCTAATGGAAACACTTTAGGTTAACTTCCCACATGGTTATGAGTAGTTTGAAAGTTGTTTCATGGCCCTGGTCTTCAAGGCAAAAAAGTTGCTATCTCAGTTGATAAAGTGTTCTGATTCAAAGTAGCATACATTTCAATTTTACACCAAAGTGCTTAAAGCAAACCTAATGGAAACACCTTAAGTTAACTTACCACATGATTATGAATAGTTTGAAAGTTGTTTCATGGCTCTGGTCATCAAGACAAAAAAGTTGCTATCTCAGTGCATACAATTCTCTGACATTAAAGTAGTATACATTTCAATTTTACACCAAAGTGCAGACTGCAAACCAGAAGGAAACATTTTAAGTTCACTTCCCACTTGTTTCTGAGTTGTTTGAAAGCTGTTTCATTCCTCTGCACATCAAGACAAAAAAGATGTTTTCTCAGTGCATACAATGCTTTGACAATACAAAGAGCATACATTTCAATTTTACACCAAAGTACAGAGTGCAAACTTAATGGAAACACTTTAGGTTAACTTCCCACATGGTTATGAGTAGTTTGAAAGTTGTTTCATGGCTCTGGTCATCAAGGCAAAAAAGTTGCTTCCTCAGTGCATAGAGTGCTCTGACATTAAAGTAGTATACATTTCAATTTTACGCCAAAGTGCTTACTGCAAACCTGATGGAAACATTTTAAGTTTACTTCCCACTTGTTTCGAAGTTGTTTGAAAGTGATTTCATTCCTCTGCACATCAAGACAAAAAAGATGTTTTCTCTGTGTATACAATGCTTTGACAATACAAATAGTATACATTTCAATTTTACACCAAAGTAATTAAAGCAAAACTAATGGAAACACCTTAGGTTAACTTTCCACATGATTATCAGTAGTTTGAAAGTTGTTTCATGGCTCTGGTCATCAGGACAAAAAAGTTGCTATCTCAGTGCATACAATGCTCTGACATTAAAGTAGTTTACATTTCAATTTTACACCAAAGCACTTACTGCAAACCTGTTGGAAACATTTTCAGTTTACTTCCCACTTGTTTCTGAGTTGTTTGAAAGTTGTTTCCTTCCTCTGCACATCAAGACAAAAAAGATGTTTTCTCAGTGCATGCAATGCTTTGACAATACAAATAGTATACATTTCAATTTTATACCAAAGTACAGAGTGCAAACCTAATGGAAACACTTTAGGTTAACTTCCCACATGGTTATGAGTAGTTTGAAAGTTGTTTCATGGCTCTGGTCATCAAGGCAAAAAAGTTGCTTCCTCAGTGCATAGAGTGCTCTGACATTAAAGTAGTATACATTTCAATTTTACGCCAAAGTGCTTACTGCAAACCTGATGGAAACATTTTAAGTTTACTTCCCACTTGTTTCGAAGTTGTTTGAAAGTGATTTCATTCCTCTGCACATCAAGACAAAAAAGATGTTTTCTCTGTGTATACAATGCTTTGACAATACAAATAGTATACATTTCAATTTTACACCAAAGTAATTAAAGCAAAACTAATGGAAACACCTTAGGTTAACTTTCCACATGATTATCAGTAGTTTGAAAGTTGTTTCATGGCTCTGGTCATCAGGACAAAAAAGTTGCTATCTCAGTGCATACAATGCTCTGACATTAAAGTAGTTTACATTTCAATTTTACACCAAAGCACTTACTGCAAACCTGTTGGAAACATTTTCAGTTTACTTCCCACTTGTTTCTGAGTTGTTTGAAAGTTGTTTCCTTCCTCTGCACATCAAGACAAAAAAGATGTTTTCTCAGTGCATGCAATTCTTTGACAATACAAATAGTATACATTTCAATTTTATACCAAAGTACAGAGTGCAAACCTAATGGAAACACTTTAGGTTAACTTCCCACATGGTTATGAGTAGTTTGAAAGTTGTTTCATGGCTCTGGTCATCAAGGCAAAAAAGTTGCTATCTCAGTTGATAAAGTGCTCTGACATCAAAGTAGCATACATTTCAATTTTACACCAAAGTGCTTAAAGGAAGCCTAATGGAAACACCTTAAGTTAACTTTCCACATGATTATGAATAGTTTGAAAGTTGTTTCATGGCTCTGGTTATCAAGACAAAAAAGTTGCTATCTCAGTGAATACAATGCTCTGACATTAAAGTAGTATACATTTCAATTTTCCACCAAAGTGCAGAGTGCAAAACAGATGGAAACATTTTATGTTTACTTCCCACTTCTTTCTGAGTTGTTTGAAAGTTGTTTCATTCCTCTGCACATCAAGACAAAAAGGATGTTTTCTCAGTGCATGCAATGCTTTGACAATACAAATAGTATACATTGCAATTTTACACCAAAAACTACTTAAAGTAAACCTAATGGAAACATCTTAAGTTAACTTTCCACATGATTATGAGTAGTTTGAAAGTTGTTTCATGGCTCTGGTCATCAAGACAAAAAAGTTGCTATCTCAGTGCATACAGTGCTCTGACATTAAATTAGTATAAATTTCAATTTTACACCAAAGTTCTTACTGCAAACCAGTTGCAAACATATTAAGTTTACTTCCCACTTGTTTCTGAGTTGTTTGAAAGTTGTTTCATTCCTCTGCACATCAAGACAAAAAAGATGTTTTCTCAGTACATGCAATGCTTTGACAATACAAATAGTATACATTTCAATTTTACACCAAAGTACAGAGTGCAAACTTAATGGAAACACTTTAGGTTAACTTCCCACAGGTTATGAGTAGTTTGAAAGTTGTTTCATGGCTCTGGTCATCAGGACAAAGAAGTTGCTATCTTAGGTCATACAATGCTCTTAGATTTCAGTAGTACACATTTCAATTTTACACCAAACTACAGAGTGCAAACCAGTTGGAAACATATTAAGTTTACTTCCCACTTGTTTCTGAGTTGTTTGAAAGTTGTTTCATTCCTCTGCACATCAAGACAAAAAAGATGTTTTCTCAGTGCATGCAAAGCTTTGACAATACAAATAGTATACATTGCAATTTTACACCAAAGCACTTAAAGCAAACCTAATGGAAACACCTTAGGTTAACTTCCCACATGATTATCAGTAGTTTGTAAGTTGTTTCATGGCTCTGGTAATCAGGACAAAAAAGTTGATATCTCAGGTCATACAATGCTCTTAGATTTCAGTACTATACATTTCAATTTTACACCAAACTGCAGAGTGCAAACCAGTTGGAAACATATTAAGTTTACTTCCCACTTGTTTCTGAGTTGTTTGAAAGTTGTTTCATTCCGCTGCACATCAAGACAAAAAAGATGTTTTCTCAGTGCATGCAATGCTTTGACAATACAAATACTATACATTGCAATTTTACACCAAACTACTTAAAGTAAACCTAATGGAAACAGCTTAAGTTAAGTTTCCACATGATTATGAGTAGTTTGAAAGTTGTTTCATGGCTCTGGTCATCAAGACAAAAAAGTTGCTATCTCAGTGCCTACAATGCTCTGACATTAAAGTAGTTTACATTTCAATTTTACACCAAAGTACTTACTGCAAACCTGTTGGAAACATTTTCAGTTTACTTCCCACTTGTTTCTGAGTTGTTTGAAAGTTGTTTCCTTCCTCTGCACATCAAGACAAAAAAGATGTTTTCTCAGTGCATGCAATGCTTTGACAATACAAATAGTATACATTTCAATTTTACACCAAAGAACAGAGTGCAAACCTAATGGAAACACTTTAGGTTAACTTCCCACATGGTTATGAGTAGTTTGAAAGTTGTTTCATGGCTCTGGTCTTGAAGGCAAAAAAGTTGCTATCTCAGTTGATAAAGTGCTCTGATTCAAAGTAGCATACATTTCAATTTTACACCAAAGTGCTTAAAGCAAACCTAATGGAAACACCTTAAGTTAACTTACCACATGATTATGAATAGTTTGAAAGTTGTTTCATGGCTCTGGTCATCAAGACAAAAAAGTTGCTATCTCAGTGCATACAATTCTCTGACATTAAAGTAGTATACATTTCAATTTTACACCAAAGTGCAGACTGCAAACCAGAAGGAAACATTTTAAGTTCACTTCCCACTTGTTTCTGAGTTGTTTGAAAGCTGTTTCATTCCTCTGCACATCAAGACAAAAAAGATGTTTTCTCAGTGCATACAATGCTTTGACAATACAAAGAGCATACATTTCAATTTTACACCAAAGTACAGAGTGCAAACTTAATGGAAACACTTTAGGTTAACTTCCCACATGGTTATGAGTAGTTTGAAAGTTGTTTCAAGGCTCTGGTCATCAAGGCAAAAAAGTTGCTGCCTCAGTGCATAGAGTGCTCTGACATTAAAGTAGTATACATTTCAATTTTACGCCAAAGTGCTTACTGCAAACCTGATGGAAACATTTTAAGTTTACTTCCCACTTGTTTCGAAGTTGTTTGAAAGTGATTTCATTCCTCTGCACATCAAGACAAAAAAGATGTTTTCTCTGTGCATACAATGCTTTGACAATACAAAGAGTATACATTTCAATTTTACACCAAAGTTCTTACTGCAAACCAGTTGCAAACATATTAAGTTTACTTCCCACTTGTTTCTGAGTTGTTTGAAAGTTGTTTCATTCCTCTGCACATCAAGACAAAAAAGATGTTTTCTCAGTACATGCAATGCTTTGACAATACAAATAGTATACATTTCAATTTTACACCAAAGTACAGAGTGCAAACTTAATGGAAACACTTTAGGTTAACTTCCCACAGGTTATGAGTAGTTTGAAAGTTGTTTCATGGCTCTGGTCATCAGGACAAAAAAGTTGCTATCTTAGGTCATACAATGCTCTTAGATTTCAGTAGTACACATTTCAATTTTACACCAAACTACAGAGTGCAAACCAGTTGGAAACATATTAAGTTTACTTCCCACTTGTTTCTGAGTTGTTTGAAAGTTGTTTCATTCCTCTGCACATCAAGACAAAAAAGATGTTTTCTCAGTGCATGCAAAGCTTTGACAATACAAATAGTATACATTGCAATTTTACACCAAAGCACTTAAAGCAAACCTAATGGAAACACCTTAGGTTAACTTTCCACATGATTATCAGTAGTTTGTAAGTTGTTTCATGGCTCTGGTAATCAGGACAAAAAAGTTGCTATCTCAGGTCATACAATGCTCTTAGATTTCAGTAGTATACATTTCAATTTTACACCAAAGTGCAGAGTGCAAACCAGTTGGAAACATATTAAGTTTACTTCCCACTTGTTTCTGAGTTGTTTGAAAGTTGTTTCATTCCTCTGCACAATAAGACAAAAAAGATGTTTTCTCAGTGCATGCAATGCTTTGACAATACAAATACTATACATTGCAATTTTACACCAAACTACTTAAAGTAAACCTAATGGAAACAGCTTAAGTTAAGTTTCCACATGATTATGAGTAGTTTGAAAGTTGTTTCATGGCTCTGGTCATCAAGACAAAAAAGTTGCTATCTCAGTGCCTACAATGCTCTGACATTAAAGTAGTTTACATTTCAATTTTACACCAAAGTACTTACTGCAAACCTGTTGGAAACATTTTCAGTTTACTTCCCACTTGTTTCTGAGTTGTTTGAAAGTTGTTTCCTTCCTCTGCACATCAAGACAAAAAAGATGTTTTCTCAGTGCATGCAATGCTTTGACAATACAAATAGTATACATTTCAATTTTACACCAAAGAACAGAGTGCAAACCTAATGGAAACACTTTAGGTTAACTTCCCACATGGTTATGAGTAGTTTGAAAGTTGTTTCATGGCTCTGGTCTTCAAGGCAAAAAAGTTGCTATCTCAGTTGATAAAGTGCTCTGATATCAAAGTAGCATACATTTCAATTTTACACCAAAGTGCTTAAAGCAAACCTAATGGAAACACCTTAAGTTAACTTACCACATGATTATGAATAGTTTGAAAGTTGTTTCATGGCTCTGGTCATCAAGACAAAAAAGTTGCTATCTCAGTGCATACAATTCTCTGACATTAAAGTAGTATACATTTCAATTTTACACCAAAGTGCAGACTGCAAACCAGAAGGAAACATTTTAAGTTCACTTCCCACTTGTTTCTGAGTTGTTTGAAAGCTGTTTCATTCCTCTGCACATCAAGACAAAAAAGATGTTTTCTCAGTGCATACAATGCTTTGACAATACAAATAGCATACATTTCAATTTTACACCAAAGTACAGAGTGCAAACTTAATGGAAACACTTTAGGTTAACTTCCCACATGGTTATGAGTAGTTTGAAAGTTGTTTCATGGCTCTGGTCATCAAGGCAAAAAAGTTGCTGCCTCAGTGCATAGAGTGCTCTGACATTAAAGTAGTATACATTTCAATTTTACGCCAAAGTGCTTACTGCAAACCTGATGGAAACATTTTAAGTTTACTTCCCACTTGTTTCGAAGTTGTTTGAAAGTGATTTCATTCCTCTGCACATCAAGACAAAAAAGATGTTTTCTCTGTGTATACAATGCTTTGACAATACAAATAGTATACATTTCAATTTTACACCAAAGTAATTAAAGCAAAACTAATGGAAACACCTTAGGTTAACTTTCCACATGATTATCAGTAGTTTGAAAGTTGTTTCATGGCTCTGGTCATCAGGACAAAAAAGTTGCTATCTCAGTGCATACAATGCTCTGACATTAAAGTAGTTTACATTTCAATTTTACACCAAAGCACTTACTGCAAACCTGTTGGAAACATTTTCAGTTTACTTCCCACTTGTTTCTGAGTTGTTTGAAAGTTGTTTCCTTCCTCTGCACATCAAGACAAAAAAGATGTTTTCTCAGTGCATGCAATGCTTTGACAATACAAATAGTATACATTTCAATTTTATACCAAAGTACAGAGTGCAAACCTAATGGAAACACTTTAGGTTAACTTCCCACATGGTTATGAGTAGTTTGAAAGTTGTTTCATGGCTCTGGTCATCAAGGCAAAAAAGTTGCTTCCTCAGTGCATAGAGTGCTCTGACATTAAAGTAGTATACATTTCAATTTTACGCCAAAGTGCTTACTGCAAACCTGATGGAAACATTTTAAGTTTACTTCCCACTTGTTTCGAAGTTGTTTGAAAGTGATTTCATTCCTCTGCACATCAAGACAAAAAAGATGTTTTCTCTGTGTATACAATGCTTTGACAATACAAATAGTATACATTTCAATTTTACACCAAAGTAATTAAAGCAAAACTAATGGAAACACCTTAGGTTAACTTTCCACATGATTATCAGTAGTTTGAAAGTTGTTTCATGGCTCTGGTCATCAGGACAAAAAAGTTGCTATCTCAGTGCATACAATGCTCTGACATTAAAGTAGTTTACATTTCAATTTTACACCAAAGCACTTACTGCAAACCTGTTGGAAACATTTTCAGTTTACTTCCCACTTGTTTCTGAGTTGTTTGAAAGTTGTTTCCTTCCTCTGCACATCAAGACAAAAAAGATGTTTTCTCAGTGCATGCAATTCTTTGACAATACAAATAGTATACATTTCAATTTTATACCAAAGTACAGAGTGCAAACCTAATGGAAACACTTTAGGTTAACTTCCCACATGGTTATGAGTAGTTTGAAAGTTGTTTCATGGCTCTGGTCATCAAGGCAAAAAAGTTGCTATCTCAGTTGATAAAGTGCTCTGACATCAAAGTAGCATACATTTCAATTTTACACCAAAGTGCTTAAAGGAAGCCTAATGGAAACACCTTAAGTTAACTTTCCACATGATTATGAATAGTTTGAAAGTTGTTTCATGGCTCTGGTTATCAAGACAAAAAAGTTGCTATCTCAGTGAATACAATGCTCTGACATTAAAGTAGTATACATTTCAATTTTCCACCAAAGTGCAGAGTGCAAAACAGATGGAAACATTTTATGTTTACTTCCCACTTCTTTCTGAGTTGTTTGAAAGTTGTTTCATTCCTCTGCACATCAAGACAAAAAGGATGTTTTCTCAGTGCATGCAATGCTTTGACAATACAAATAGTATACATTGCAATTTTACACCAAAAACTACTTAAAGTAAACCTAATGGAAACATCTTAAGTTAACTTTCCACATGATTATGAGTAGTTTGAAAGTTGTTTCATGGCTCTGGTCATCAAGACAAAAAAGTTGCTATCTCAGTGCATACAGTGCTCTGACATTAAATTAGTATAAATTTCAATTTTACACCAAAGTTCTTACTGCAAACCAGTTGCAAACATATTAAGTTTACTTCCCACTTGTTTCTGAGTTGTTTGAAAGTTGTTTCATTCCTCTGCACATCAAGACAAAAAAGATGTTTTCTCAGTACATGCAATGCTTTGACAATACAAATAGTATACATTTCAATTTTACACCAAAGTACAGAGTGCAAACTTAATGGAAACACTTTAGGTTAACTTCCCACAGGTTATGAGTAGTTTGAAAGTTGTTTCATGGCTCTGGTCATCAGGACAAAGAAGTTGCTATCTTAGGTCATACAATGCTCTTAGATTTCAGTAGTACACATTTCAATTTTACACCAAACTACAGAGTGCAAACCAGTTGGAAACATATTAAGTTTACTTCCCACTTGTTTCTGAGTTGTTTGAAAGTTGTTTCATTCCTCTGCACATCAAGACAAAAAAGATGTTTTCTCAGTGCATGCAAAGCTTTGACAATACAAATAGTATACATTGCAATTTTACACCAAAGCACTTAAAGCAAACCTAATGGAAACACCTTAGGTTAACTTCCCACATGATTATCAGTAGTTTGTAAGTTGTTTCATGGCTCTGGTAATCAGGACAAAAAAGTTGATATCTCAGGTCATACAATGCTCTTAGATTTCAGTACTATACATTTCAATTTTACACCAAACTGCAGAGTGCAAACCAGTTGGAAACATATTAAGTTTACTTCCCACTTGTTTCTGAGTTGTTTGAAAGTTGTTTCATTCCGCTGCACATCAAGACAAAAAAGATGTTTTCTCAGTGCATGCAATGCTTTGACAATACAAATACTATACATTGCAATTTTACACCAAACTACTTAAAGTAAACCTAATGGAAACAGCTTAAGTTAAGTTTCCACATGATTATGAGTAGTTTGAAAGTTGTTTCATGGCTCTGGTCATCAAGACAAAAAAGTTGCTATCTCAGTGCCTACAATGCTCTGACATTAAAGTAGTTTACATTTCAATTTTACACCAAAGTACTTACTGCAAACCTGTTGGAAACATTTTCAGTTTACTTCCCACTTGTTTCTGAGTTGTTTGAAAGTTGTTTCCTTCCTCTGCACATCAAGACAAAAAAGATGTTTTCTCAGTGCATGCAATGCTTTGACAATACAAATAGTATACATTTCAATTTTACACCAAAGAACAGAGTGCAAACCTAATGGAAACACTTTAGGTTAACTTCCCACATGGTTATGAGTAGTTTGAAAGTTGTTTCATGGCTCTGGTCTTGAAGGCAAAAAAGTTGCTATCTCAGTTGATAAAGTGCTCTGATTCAAAGTAGCATACATTTCAATTTTACACCAAAGTGCTTAAAGCAAACCTAATGGAAACACCTTAAGTTAACTTACCACATGATTATGAATAGTTTGAAAGTTGTTTCATGGCTCTGGTCATCAAGACAAAAAAGTTGCTATCTCAGTGCATACAATTCTCTGACATTAAAGTAGTATACATTTCAATTTTACACCAAAGTGCAGACTGCAAACCAGAAGGAAACATTTTAAGTTCACTTCCCACTTGTTTCTGAGTTGTTTGAAAGCTGTTTCATTCCTCTGCACATCAAGACAAAAAAGATGTTTTCTCAGTGCATACAATGCTTTGACAATACAAAGAGCATACATTTCAATTTTACACCAAAGTACAGAGTGCAAACTTAATGGAAACACTTTAGGTTAACTTCCCACATGGTTATGAGTAGTTTGAAAGTTGTTTCAAGGCTCTGGTCATCAAGGCAAAAAAGTTGCTGCCTCAGTGCATAGAGTGCTCTGACATTAAAGTAGTATACATTTCAATTTTACGCCAAAGTGCTTACTGCAAACCTGATGGAAACATTTTAAGTTTACTTCCCACTTGTTTCGAAGTTGTTTGAAAGTGATTTCATTCCTCTGCACATCAAGACAAAAAAGATGTTTTCTCTGTGCATACAATGCTTTGACAATACAAAGAGTATACATTTCAATTTTACACCAAAGTTCTTACTGCAAACCAGTTGCAAACATATTAAGTTTACTTCCCACTTGTTTCTGAGTTGTTTGAAAGTTGTTTCATTCCTCTGCACATCAAGACAAAAAAGATGTTTTCTCAGTACATGCAATGCTTTGACAATACAAATAGTATACATTTCAATTTTACACCAAAGTACAGAGTGCAAACTTAATGGAAACACTTTAGGTTAACTTCCCACAGGTTATGAGTAGTTTGAAAGTTGTTTCATGGCTCTGGTCATCAGGACAAAAAAGTTGCTATCTTAGGTCATACAATGCTCTTAGATTTCAGTAGTACACATTTCAATTTTACACCAAACTACAGAGTGCAAACCAGTTGGAAACATATTAAGTTTACTTCCCACTTGTTTCTGAGTTGTTTGAAAGTTGTTTCATTCCTCTGCACATCAAGACAAAAAAGATGTTTTCTCAGTGCATGCAAAGCTTTGACAATACAAATAGTATACATTGCAATTTTACACCAAAGCACTTAAAGCAAACCTAATGGAAACACCTTAGGTTAACTTTCCACATGATTATCAGTAGTTTGTAAGTTGTTTCATGGCTCTGGTAATCAGGACAAAAAAGTTGCTATCTCAGGTCATACAATGCTCTTAGATTTCAGTAGTATACATTTCAATTTTACACCAAAGTGCAGAGTGCAAACCAGTTGGAAACATATTAAGTTTACTTCCCACTTGTTTCTGAGTTGTTTGAAAGTTGTTTCATTCCTCTGCACAATAAGACAAAAAAGATGTTTTCTCAGTGCATGCAATGCTTTGACAATACAAATACTATACATTGCAATTTTACACCAAACTACTTAAAGTAAACCTAATGGAAACAGCTTAAGTTAAGTTTCCACATGATTATGAGTAGTTTGAAAGTTGTTTCATGGCTCTGGTCATCAAGACAAAAAAGTTGCTATCTCAGTGCCTACAATGCTCTGACATTAAAGTAGTTTACATTTCAATTTTACACCAAAGTACTTACTGCAAACCTGTTGGAAACATTTTCAGTTTACTTCCCACTTGTTTCTGAGTTGTTTGAAAGTTGTTTCCTTCCTCTGCACATCAAGACAAAAAAGATGTTTTCTCAGTGCATGCAATGCTTTGACAATACAAATAGTATACATTTCAATTTTACACCAAAGAACAGAGTGCAAACCTAATGGAAACACTTTAGGTTAACTTCCCACATGGTTATGAGTAGTTTGAAAGTTGTTTCATGGCTCTGGTCTTCAAGGCAAAAAAGTTGCTATCTCAGTTGATAAAGTGCTCTGATATCAAAGTAGCATACATTTCAATTTTACACCAAAGTGCTTAAAGCAAACCTAATGGAAACACCTTAAGTTAACTTACCACATGATTATGAATAGTTTGAAAGTTGTTTCATGGCTCTGGTCATCAAGACAAAAAAGTTGCTATCTCAGTGCATACAATTCTCTGACATTAAAGTAGTATACATTTCAATTTTACACCAAAGTGCAGACTGCAAACCAGAAGGAAACATTTTAAGTTCACTTCCCACTTGTTTCTGAGTTGTTTGAAAGCTGTTTCATTCCTCTGCACATCAAGACAAAAAAGATGTTTTCTCAGTGCATACAATGCTTTGACAATACAAATAGCATACATTTCAATTTTACACCAAAGTACAGAGTGCAAACTTAATGGAAACACTTTAGGTTAACTTCCCACATGGTTATGAGTAGTTTGAAAGTTGTTTCATGGCTCTGGTCATCAAGGCAAAAAAGTTGCTGCCTCAGTGCATAGAGTGCTCTGACATTAAAGTAGTATACATTTCAATTTTACGCCAAAGTGCTTACTGCAAACCTGATGGAAACATTTTAAGTTTACTTCCCACTTGTTTCGAAGTTGTTTGAAAGTGATTTCATTCCTCTGCACATCAAGACAAAAAAGATGTTTTCTCTGTGCATACAATGCTTTGACAATACAAAGAGTATACATTTCAATTTTACACCAAAGTTCTTACTGCAAACCAGTTGCAAACATATTAAGTTTACTTCCCACTTGTTTCTGAGTTGTTTGAAAGTTGTTTCATTCCTCTGCACATCAAGACAAAAAAGATGTTTTCTCAGTACATGCAATGCTTTGACAATACAAATAGTATACATTTCAATTTTACACCAAAGTACAGAGTGCAAACTTAATGGAAACACTTTAGGTTAACTTCCCACAGGTTATGAGTAGTTTGAAAGTTGTTTCATGGCTCTGGTCATCAGGACAAAAAAGTTGCTATCTTAGGTCATACAATGCTCTTAGATTTCAGTAGTACACATTTCAATTTTACACCAAACTACAGAGTGCAAACCAGTTGGAAACATATTAAGTTTACTTCCCACTTGTTTCTGAGTTGTTTGAAAGTTGTTTCATTCCTCTGCACATCAAGACAAAAAAGATGTTTTCTCAGTGCATGCAAAGCTTTGACAATACAAATAGTATACATTGCAATTTTACACCAAAGCACTTAAAGCAAACCTAATGGAAACACCTTAGGTTAACTTTCCACATGATTATCAGTAGTTTGTAAGTTGTTTCATGGCTCTGGTAATCAGGACAAAAAAGTTGCTATCTCAGGTCATACAATGCTCTTAGATTTCAGTAGTATACATTTCAATTTTACACCAAAGTGCAGAGTGCAAACCAGTTGGAAACATATTAAGTTTACTTCCCACTTGTTTCTGAGTTGTTTGAAAGTTGTTTCATTCCTCTGCACATCAAGACAAAAAAGATGTTTTCTCAGTGCATGCAATGCTTTGACAATACAAATACTATACATTGCAATTTTACACCAAACTACTTAAAGTAAACCTAATGGAAACAGCTTAAGTTAAGTTTCCACATGATTATGAGTAGTTTGAAAGTTGTTTCATGGCTCTGGTCATCAAGACAAAAAAGTTGCTATCTCAGTGCCTACAATGCTCTGACATTAAAGTAGTTTACATTTCAATTTTACACCAAAGTACTTACTGCAAACCTGTTGGAAACATTTTCAGTTTACTTCCCACTTGTTTCTGAGTTGTTTGAAAGTTGTTTCCTTCCTCTGCACATCAAGACAAAAAAGATGTTTTCTCAGTGCATGCAATGCTTTGACAATACAAATAGTATACATTTCAATTTTACACCAAAGAACAGAGTGCAAACCTAATGGAAACACTTTAGGTTAACTTCCCACATGGTTATGAGTAGTTTGAAAGTTGTTTCATGGCTCTGGTCTTCAAGGCAAAAAAGTTGCTATCTCAGTTGATAAAGTGCTCTGATATCAAAGTAGCATACATTGCAATTTTACACCAAACTACTTAAAGTAAACCTAATGGAAACAGCTTAAGTTAAGTTTCCACATGATTATGAGTAGTTTGAAAGTTGTTTCATGGCTCTGGTCATCAAGACAAAAAAGTTGCTATCTCAGTGCCTACAATGCTCTGACATTAAAGTAGTTTACATTTCAATTTTACACCAAAGTACTTACTGCAAACCTGTTGGAAACATTTTCAGTTTACTTCCCACTTGTTTCTGAGTTGTTTGAAAGTTGTTTCCTTCCTCTGCACATCAAGACAAAAAAGATGTTTTCTCAGTGCATGCAATGCTTTGACAATACAAATAGTATACATTTCAATTTTACACCAAAGAACAGAGTGCAAACCTAATGGAAACACTTTAGGTTAACTTCCCACATGGTTATGAGTAGTTTGAAAGTTGTTTCATGGCTCTGGTCTTCAAGGCAAAAAAGTTGCTATCTCAGTTGATAAAGTGCTCTGATATCAAAGTAGCATACATTTCAATTTTACACCAAAGTGCTTAAAGCAAACCTAATGGAAACACCTTAAGTTAACTTACCACATGATTATGAATAGTTTGAAAGTTGTTTCATGGCTCTGGTCATCAAGACAAAAAAGTTGCTATCTCAGTGCATACAATTCTCTGACATTAAAGTAGTATACATTTCAATTTTACACCAAAGTGCAGACTGCAAACCAGAAGGAAACATTTTAAGTTCACTTCCCACTTGTTTCTGAGTTGTTTGAAAGCTGTTTCATTCCTCTGCACATCAAGACAAAAAAGATGTTTTCTCAGTGCATACAATGCTTTGACAATACAAAGAGCATACATTTCAATTTTACACCAAAGTACAGAGTGCAAACTTAATGGAAACACTTTAGGTTAACTTCCCACATGGTTATGAGTAGTTTGAAAGTTGTTTCATGGCTCTGGTCATCAAGGCAAAAAAGTTGCTGCCTCAGTGCATAGAGTGCTCTGACATTAAAGTAGTATACATTTCAATTTTACGCCAAAGTGCTTACTGCAAACCTGATGGAAACATTTTAAGTTTACTTCCCACTTGTTTCGAAGTTGTTTGAAAGTGATTTCATTCCTCTGCACATCAAGACAAAAAAGATGTTTTCTCTGTGCATACAATGCTTTGACAATACAAAGAGTATACATTTCAATTTTACACCAAAGTTCTTACTGCAAACCAGTTGCAAACATATTAAGTTTACTTCCCACTTGTTTCTGAGTTGTTTGAAAGTTGTTTCATTCCTCTGCACATCAAGACAAAAAAGATGTTTTCTCAGTACATGCAATGCTTTGACAATACAAATAGTATACATTTCAATTTTACACCAAAGTACAGAGTGCAAACTTAATGGAAACACTTTAGGTTAACTTCCCACAGGTTATGAGTAGTTTGAAAGTTGTTTCATGGCTCTGGTCATCAGGACAAAAAAGTTGCTATCTTAGGTCATACAATGCTCTTAGATTTCAGTAGTACACATTTCAATTTTACACCAAACTACAGAGTGCAAACCAGTTGGAAACATATTAAGTTTACTTCCCACTTGTTTCTGAGTTGTTTGAAAGTTGTTTCATTCCTCTGCACATCAAGACAAAAAAGATGTTTTCTCAGTGCATGCAAAGCTTTGACAATACAAATAGTATACATTGCAATTTTACACCAAAGCACTTAAAGCAAACCTAATGGAAACACCTTAGGTTAACTTTCCACATGATTATCAGTAGTTTGTAAGTTGTTTCATGGCTCTGGTAATCAGGACAAAAAAGTTGCTATCTCAGGTCATACAATGCTCTTAGATTTCAGTAGTATACATTTCAATTTTACACCAAAGTGCAGAGTGCAAACCAGTTGGAAACATATTAAGTTTACTTCCCACTTGTTTCTGAGTTGTTTGAAAGTTGTTTCATTCCTCTGCACAATAAGACAAAAAAGATGTTTTCTCAGTGCATGCAATGCTTTGACAATACAAATACTATACATTGCAATTTTACACCAAACTACTTAAAGTAAACCTAATGGAAACAGCTTAAGTTAAGTTTCCACATGATTATGAGTAGTTTGAAAGTTGTTTCATGGCTCTGGTCATCAAGACAAAAAAGTTGCTATCTCAGTGCCTACAATGCTCTGACATTAAAGTAGTTTACATTTCAATTTTACACCAAAGTACTTACTGCAAACCTGTTGGAAACATTTTCAGTTTACTTCCCACTTGTTTCTGAGTTGTTTGAAAGTTGTTTCCTTCCTCTGCACATCAAGACAAAAAAGATGTTTTCTCAGTGCATGCAATGCTTTGACAATACAAATAGTATACATTTCAATTTTACACCAAAGAACAGAGTGCAAACCTAATGGAAACACTTTAGGTTAACTTCCCACATGGTTATGAGTAGTTTGAAAGTTGTTTCATGGCTCTGGTCTTCAAGGCAAAAAAGTTGCTATCTCAGTTGATAAAGTGCTCTGATATCAAAGTAGCATACATTGCAATTTTACACCAAACTACTTAAAGTAAACCTAATGGAAACAGCTTAAGTTAAGTTTCCACATGATTATGAGTAGTTTGAAAGTTGTTTCATGGCTCTCGTCATCAAGACAAAAAAGTTGCTATCTCAGTGCCTACAATGCTCTGACATTAAAGTAGTTTACATTTCAATTTTACACCAAAGTACTTACTGCAAACCTGTTGGAAACATTTTCAGTTTACTTCCCACTTGTTTCTGAGTTGTTTGAAAGTTGTTTCCTTCCTCTGCACATCAAGACAAAAAAGATGTTTTCTCAGTGCATGCAATGCTTTGACAATACAAATAGTATACATTTCAATTTTACACCAAAGAACAGAGTGCAAACCTAATGGAAACACTTTAGGTTAACTTCCCACATGGTTATGAGTAGTTTGAAAGTTGTTTCATGGCTCTGGTCTTCAAGGCAAAAAAGTTGCTATCTCAGTTGATAAAGTGTTCTGATTCAAAGTAGCATACATTTCAATTTTACACCAAAGTGCTTAAAGCAAACCTAATGGAAACACCTTAAGTTAACTTACCACATGATTATGAATAGTTTGAAAGTTGTTTCATGGCTCTGGTCATCAAGACAAAAAAGTTGCTATCTCAGTGCATACAATTCTCTGACATTAAAGTAGTATACATTTCAATTTTACACCAAAGTGCAGACTGCAAACCAGAAGGAAACATTTTAAGTTCACTTCCCACTTGTTTCTGAGTTGTTTGAAAGCTGTTTCATTCCTCTGCACATCAAGACAAAAAAGATGTTTTCTCAGTGCATACAATGCTTTGACAATACAAAGAGCATACATTTCAATTTTACACCAAAGTACAGAGTGCAAACTTAATGGAAACACTTTAGGTTAACTTCCCACATGGTTATGAGTAGTTTGAAAGTTGTTTCATGGCTCTGGTCATCAAGGCAAAAAAGTTGCTGCCTCAGTGCATAGAGTGCTCTGACATTAAAGTAGTATACATTTCAATTTTACGCCAAAGTGCTTACTGCAAACCTGATGGAAACATTTTAAGTTTACTTCCCACTTGTTTCGAAGTTGTTTGAAAGTGATTTCATTCCTCTGCACATCAAGACAAAAAAGATGTTTTCTCTGTGCATACAATGCTTTGACAATACAAATAGTATACATTTCAATTTTACACCAAAGTACTTAAAGCAAACCTAATGGAAACACCTTAGGTTATCTTTCCACATGATTATCAGTAGTTTGAAAGTTGTTTCATGGCTCTGGTCATCAGGACAAAAAAGTTGCTGTCTCAGTGCATACAATGCTCTGACATTAAAGTAGTTTACATTTCAATTTTACACCAAAGCACTTACTGCAAACCTGTTGGAAACATTTTCAGTTTACTTCCCACTTGTTTCTGAGTTGTTTGAAAGTTGTTTCCTTCCTCTGCACATCAAGACAAAAAAGATGTTTTCTCAGTGCATGCAATTCTTTGACAATACAAATAGTATACATTTCAATTTTATACCAAAGTACAGAGTGCAAACCTAATGGAAACACTTTAGGTTAACTTCCCACATGGTTATGAGTAGTTTGAAAGTTGTTTCATGGCTCTGGTCATCAAGGCAAAAAAGTTGCTATCTCAGTTGATAAAGTGCTCTGACATCAAAGTAGCATACATTTCAATTTTACACCAAAGTGCTTAAAGGAAGCCTAATGGAAACACCTTAAGTTAACTTTCCACATGATTATGAATAGTTTGAAAGTTGTTTCATGGCTCTGGTTATCAAGACAAAAAAGTTGCTATCTCAGTGAATACAATGCTCTGACATTAAAGTAGTATACATTTCAATTTTCCACCAAAGTGCAGAGTGCAAAACAGATGGAAACATTTTATGTTTACTTCCCACTTCTTTCTGAGTTGTTTGAAAGTTGTTTCATTCCTCTGCACATCAAGACAAAAAGGATGTTTTCTCAGTGCATGCAATGCTTTGACAATACAAATAGTATACATTGCAATTTTACACCAAAAACTACTTAAAGTAAACCTAATGGAAACATCTTAAGTTAACTTTCCACATGATTATGAGTAGTTTGAAAGTTGTTTCATGGCTCTGGTCATCAAGACAAAAAAGTTGCTATCTCAGTGCATACAGTGCTCTGACATTAAATTAGTATAAATTTCAATTTTACACCAAAGTTCTTACTGCAAACCAGTTGCAAACATATTAAGTTTACTTCCCACTTGTTTCTGAGTTGTTTGAAAGTTGTTTCATTCCTCTGCACATCAAGACAAAAAAGATGTTTTCTCAGTACATGCAATGCTTTGACAATACAAATAGTATACATTTCAATTTTACACCAAAGTACAGAGTGCAAACTTAATGGAAACACTTTAGGTTAACTTCCCACAGGTTATGAGTAGTTTGAAAGTTGTTTCATGGCTCTGGTCATCAGGACAAAAAAGTTGCTATCTTAGGTCATACAATGCTCTTAGATTTCAGTAGTACACATTTCAATTTTACACCAAACTACAGAGTGCAAACCAGTTGGAAACATATTAAGTTTACTTCCCACTTGTTTCTGAGTTGTTTGAAAGTTGTTTCATTCCTCTGCACATCAAGACAAAAAAGATGTTTTCTCAGTGCATGCAAAGCTTTGACAATACAAATAGTATACATTGCAATTTTACACCAAAGCACTTAAAGCAAACCTAATGGAAACACCTTAGGTTAACTTTCCACATGATTATCAGTAGTTTGTAAGTTGTTTCATGGCTCTGGTAATCAGGACAAAAAAGTTGCTATCTCAGGTCATACAATGCTCTTAGATTTCAGTAGTATACATTTCAATTTTACACCAAAGTGCAGAGTGCAAACCAGTTGGAAACATATTAAGTTTACTTCCCACTTGTTTCTGAGTTGTTTGAAAGTTGTTTCATTCCTCTGCACAATAAGACAAAAAAGATGTTTTCTCAGTGCATGCAATGCTTTGACAATACAAATACTATACATTGCAATTTTACACCAAACTACTTAAAGTAAACCTAATGGAAACAGCTTAAGTTAAGTTTCCACATGATTATGAGTAGTTTGAAAGTTGTTTCATGGCTCTGGTCATCAAGACAAAAAAGTTGCTATCTCAGTGCCTACAATGCTCTGACATTAAAGTAGTTTACATTTCAATTTTACACCAAAGTACTTACTGCAAACCTGTTGGAAACATTTTCAGTTTACTTCCCACTTGTTTCTGAGTTGTTTGAAAGTTGTTTCCTTCCTCTGCACATCAAGACAAAAAAGATGTTTTCTCAGTGCATGCAATGCTTTGACAATACAAATAGTATACATTTCAATTTTACACCAAAGAACAGAGTGCAAACCTAATGGAAACACTTTAGGTTAACTTCCCACATGGTTATGAGTAGTTTGAAAGTTGTTTCATGGCTCTGGTCTTCAAGGCAAAAAAGTTGCTATCTCAGTTGATAAAGTGCTCTGATATCAAAGTAGCATACATTTCAATTTTACACCAAAGTGCTTAAAGCAAACCTAATGGAAACACCTTAAGTTAACTTACCACATGATTATGAATAGTTTGAAAGTTGTTTCATGGCTCTGGTCATCAAGACAAAAAAGTTGCTATCTCAGTGCATACAATTCTCTGACATTAAAGTAGTATACATTTCAATTTTACACCAAAGTGCAGACTGCAAACCAGAAGGAAACATTTTAAGTTCACTTCCCACTTGTTTCTGAGTTGTTTGAAAGCTGTTTCATTCCTCTGCACATCAAGACAAAAAAGATGTTTTCTCAGTGCATACAATGCTTTGACAATACAAATAGCATACATTTCAATTTTACACCAAAGTACAGAGTGCAAACTTAATGGAAACACTTTAGGTTAACTTCCCACATGGTTATGAGTAGTTTGAAAGTTGTTTCATGGCTCTGGTCATCAAGGCAAAAAAGTTGCTGCCTCAGTGCATAGAGTGCTCTGACATTAAAGTAGTATACATTTCAATTTTACGCCAAAGTGCTTACTGCAAACCTGATGGAAACATTTTAAGTTTACTTCCCACTTGTTTCGAAGTTGTTTGAAAGTGATTTCATTCCTCTGCACATCAAGACAAAAAAGATGTTTTCTCTGTGCATACAATGCTTTGACAATACAAAGAGTATACATTTCAATTTTACACCAAAGTTCTTACTGCAAACCAGTTGCAAACATATTAAGTTTACTTCCCACTTGTTTCTGAGTTGTTTGAAAGTTGTTTCATTCCTCTGCACATCAAGACAAAAAAGATGTTTTCTCAGTACATGCAATGCTTTGACAATACAAATAGTATACATTTCAATTTTACACCAAAGTACAGAGTGCAAACTTAATGGAAACACTTTAGGTTAACTTCCCACAGGTTATGAGTAGTTTGAAAGTTGTTTCATGGCTCTGGTCATCAGGACAAAAAAGTTGCTATCTTAGGTCATACAATGCTCTTAGATTTCAGTAGTACACATTTCAATTTTACACCAAACTACAGAGTGCAAACCAGTTGGAAACATATTAAGTTTACTTCCCACTTGTTTCTGAGTTGTTTGAAAGTTGTTTCATTCCTCTGCACATCAAGACAAAAAAGATGTTTTCTCAGTGCATGCAAAGCTTTGACAATACAAATAGTATACATTGCAATTTTACACCAAAGCACTTAAAGCAAACCTAATGGAAACACCTTAGGTTAACTTTCCACATGATTATCAGTAGTTTGTAAGTTGTTTCATGGCTCTGGTAATCAGGACAAAAAAGTTGCTATCTCAGGTCATACAATGCTCTTAGATTTCAGTAGTATACATTTCAATTTTACACCAAAGTGCAGAGTGCAAACCAGTTGGAAACATATTAAGTTTACTTCCCACTTGTTTCTGAGTTGTTTGAAAGTTGTTTCATTCCTCTGCACATCAAGACAAAAAAGATGTTTTCTCAGTGCATGCAATGCTTTGACAATACAAATACTATACATTGCAATTTTACACCAAACTACTTAAAGTAAACCTAATGGAAACAGCTTAAGTTAAGTTTCCACATGATTATGAGTAGTTTGAAAGTTGTTTCATGGCTCTGGTCATCAAGACAAAAAAGTTGCTATCTCAGTGCCTACAATGCTCTGACATTAAAGTAGTTTACATTTCAATTTTACACCAAAGTACTTACTGCAAACCTGTTGGAAACATTTTCAGTTTACTTCCCACTTGTTTCTGAGTTGTTTGAAAGTTGTTTCCTTCCTCTGCACATCAAGACAAAAAAGATGTTTTCTCAGTGCATGCAATGCTTTGACAATACAAATAGTATACATTTCAATTTTACACCAAAGAACAGAGTGCAAACCTAATGGAAACACTTTAGGTTAACTTCCCACATGGTTATGAGTAGTTTGAAAGTTGTTTCATGGCTCTGGTCTTCAAGGCAAAAAAGTTGCTATCTCAGTTGATAAAGTGCTCTGATATCAAAGTAGCATACATTGCAATTTTACACCAAACTACTTAAAGTAAACCTAATGGAAACAGCTTAAGTTAAGTTTCCACATGATTATGAGTAGTTTGAAAGTTGTTTCATGGCTCTGGTCATCAAGACAAAAAAGTTGCTATCTCAGTGCCTACAATGCTCTGACATTAAAGTAGTTTACATTTCAATTTTACACCAAAGTACTTACTGCAAACCTGTTGGAAACATTTTCAGTTTACTTCCCACTTGTTTCTGAGTTGTTTGAAAGTTGTTTCCTTCCTCTGCACATCAAGACAAAAAAGATGTTTTCTCAGTGCATGCAATGCTTTGACAATACAAATAGTATACATTTCAATTTTACACCAAAGAACAGAGTGCAAACCTAATGGAAACACTTTAGGTTAACTTCCCACATGGTTATGAGTAGTTTGAAAGTTGTTTCATGGCTCTGGTCTTCAAGGCAAAAAAGTTGCTATCTCAGTTGATAAAGTGCTCTGATATCAAAGTAGCATACATTTCAATTTTACACCAAAGTGCTTAAAGCAAACCTAATGGAAACACCTTAAGTTAACTTACCACATGATTATGAATAGTTTGAAAGTTGTTTCATGGCTCTGGTCATCAAGACAAAAAAGTTGCTATCTCAGTGCATACAATTCTCTGACATTAAAGTAGTATACATTTCAATTTTACACCAAAGTGCAGACTGCAAACCAGAAGGAAACATTTTAAGTTCACTTCCCACTTGTTTCTGAGTTGTTTGAAAGCTGTTTCATTCCTCTGCACATCAAGACAAAAAAGATGTTTTCTCAGTGCATACAATGCTTTGACAATACAAATAGCATACATTTCAATTTTACACCAAAGTACAGAGTGCAAACTTAATGGAAACACTTTAGGTTAACTTCCCACATGGTTATGAGTAGTTTGAAAGTTGTTTCATGGCTCTGGTCATCAAGGCAAAAAAGTTGCTGCCTCAGTGCATAGAGTGCTCTGACATTAAAGTAGTATACATTTCAATTTTACGCCAAAGTGCTTACTGCAAACCTGATGGAAACATTTTAAGTTTACTTCCCACTTGTTTCGAAGTTGTTTGAAAGTGATTTCATTCCTCTGCACATCAAGACAAAAAAGATGTTTTCTCTGTGCATACAATGCTTTGACAATACAAAGAGTATACATTTCAATTTTACACCAAAGTTCTTACTGCAAACCAGTTGCAAACATATTAAGTTTACTTCCCACTTGTTTCTGAGTTGTTTGAAAGTTGTTTCATTCCTCTGCACATCAAGACAAAAAAGATGTTTTCTCAGTACATGCAATGCTTTGACAATACAAATAGTATACATTTCAATTTTACACCAAAGTACAGAGTGCAAACTTAATGGAAACACTTTAGGTTAACTTCCCACAGGTTATGAGTAGTTTGAAAGTTGTTTCATGGCTCTGGTCATCAGGACAAAAAAGTTGCTATCTTAGGTCATACAATGCTCTTAGATTTCAGTAGTACACATTTCAATTTTACACCAAACTACAGAGTGCAAACCAGTTGGAAACATATTAAGTTTACTTCCCACTTGTTTCTGAGTTGTTTGAAAGTTGTTTCATTCCTCTGCACATCAAGACAAAAAAGATGTTTTCTCAGTGCATGCAAAGCTTTGACAATACAAATAGTATACATTGCAATTTTACACCAAAGCACTTAAAGCAAACCTAATGGAAACACCTTAGGTTAACTTTCCACATGATTATCAGTAGTTTGTAAGTTGTTTCATGGCTCTGGTAATCAGGACAAAAAAGTTGCTATCTCAGGTCATACAATGCTCTTAGATTTCAGTAGTATACATTTCAATTTTACACCAAAGTGCAGAGTGCAAACCAGTTGGAAACATATTAAGTTTACTTCCCACTTGTTTCTGAGTTGTTTGAAAGTTGTTTCATTCCTCTGCACAATAAGACAAAAAAGATGTTTTCTCAGTGCATGCAATGCTTTGACAATACAAATACTATACATTGCAATTTTACACCAAACTACTTAAAGTAAACCTAATGGAAACAGCTTAAGTTAAGTTTCCACATGATTATGAGTAGTTTGAAAGTTGTTTCATGGCTCTGGTCATCAAGACAAAAAAGTTGCTATCTCAGTGCCTACAATGCTCTGACATTAAAGTAGTTTACATTTCAATTTTACACCAAAGTACTTACTGCAAACCTGTTGGAAACATTTTCAGTTTACTTCCCACTTGTTTCTGAGTTGTTTGAAAGTTGTTTCCTTCCTCTGCACATCAAGACAAAAAAGATGTTTTCTCAGTGCATGCAATGCTTTGACAATACAAATAGTATACATTTCAATTTTACACCAAAGAACAGAGTGCAAACCTAATGGAAACACTTTAGGTTAACTTCCCACATGGTTATGAGTAGTTTGAAAGTTGTTTCATGGCTCTGGTCTTCAAGGCAAAAAAGTTGCTATCTCAGTTGATAAAGTGCTCTGATATCAAAGTAGCATACATTGCAATTTTACACCAAACTACTTAAAGTAAACCTAATGGAAACAGCTTAAGTTAAGTTTCCACATGATTATGAGTAGTTTGAAAGTTGTTTCATGGCTCTCGTCATCAAGACAAAAAAGTTGCTATCTCAGTGCCTACAATGCTCTGACATTAAAGTAGTTTACATTTCAATTTTACACCAAAGTACTTACTGCAAACCTGTTGGAAACATTTTCAGTTTACTTCCCACTTGTTTCTGAGTTGTTTGAAAGTTGTTTCCTTCCTCTGCACATCAAGACAAAAAAGATGTTTTCTCAGTGCATGCAATGCTTTGACAATACAAATAGTATACATTTCAATTTTACACCAAAGAACAGAGTGCAAACCTAATGGAAACACTTTAGGTTAACTTCCCACATGGTTATGAGTAGTTTGAAAGTTGTTTCATGGCTCTGGTCTTCAAGGCAAAAAAGTTGCTATCTCAGTTGATAAAGTGTTCTGATTCAAAGTAGCATACATTTCAATTTTACACCAAAGTGCTTAAAGCAAACCTAATGGAAACACCTTAAGTTAACTTACCACATGATTATGAATAGTTTGAAAGTTGTTTCATGGCTCTGGTCATCAAGACAAAAAAGTTGCTATCTCAGTGCATACAATTCTCTGACATTAAAGTAGTATACATTTCAATTTTACACCAAAGTGCAGACTGCAAACCAGAAGGAAACATTTTAAGTTCACTTCCCACTTGTTTCTGAGTTGTTTGAAAGCTGTTTCATTCCTCTGCACATCAAGACAAAAAAGATGTTTTCTCAGTGCATACAATGCTTTGACAATACAAAGAGCATACATTTCAATTTTACACCAAAGTACAGAGTGCAAACTTAATGGAAACACTTTAGGTTAACTTCCCACATGGTTATGAGTAGTTGAAAGTTGTTTCATGGCTCTGGTCATCAAGGCAAAAAAGTTGCTGCCTCAGTGCATAGAGTGCTCTGACATTAAAGTAGTATACATTTCAATTTTACGCCAAAGTGCTTACTGCAAACCTGATGGAAACATTTTAAGTTTACTTTCCCACTTGTTTCGAAGTTGTTTGAAAGTGATTTCATTCCTCTGCACATCAAGACAAAAAAGATGTTTTCTCTGTGCATACAATGCTTTGACAATACAAATAGTAGACATTTCAATTTTACACCAAAGTACTTAAAGCAAACCTAATGGAAACACCTTAGGTTATCTTTCCAC
>NW_027274893.1:0-76695 GCF_030028105.1 Mobula birostris
ACCACCAGGGACCCTTCCTACACCTGTAACCTACACCTGTAACCACCCAGAACCCTTCCTGCACCTGTACCACCGGGGACCCTTCCTGCACGTGTAACTTATACCTATCACCACTGGGGACCTTTCCTACACCTGTAACCAGCGGGAACCCTTCCTGCACCTGTAATCTATACCTGTAACCACTGGGGAACCTTCCTGCACCTGTTACCACCCGGTACCCTTCCTACACATGTAACAACCGAGGACCCTCCCTTCACCTGTAACCACCGAGGACCCTTCCTTCACCTGTAACCACCGAGGACCCTCCCTTCACCTGTAACCACCGAGGACCCTTCCTTCACCTATAACCACCGAGGACCCTTCCTGTACCTGCAACCACTGAGGACCCTTCCTGCACCTGTAACCACCGGGGTCCCTCCCTGTACCTGTAGCCACCGGTGATCCTTCCTACAGCTGTATCCACCGGGGACCCTTCCACACCCTGAAACCTACACCTGTAACCACCAGGGCCCTTCCTACACCTGTAATCACCCAGAACCCTTCCTGCACCTGTACCACCGGGGAACCTTCCTGCACGTGTAACTTATACCTGTAACCACTGGGGACCTTTCCTACACCTGTAACCACCGGGGACCCTTCCTGCACCTGTAATCTATAGCTGTAACCACTGGGGAACCTTCCTGCACCTGTTACCACCCAGTACCCTTCCTACACCTGTAACCACCGAGGACCCTCCCTTCACCTGCAACCACCGAGGACCTTTCCTTCACCTATAACCACCGAGGACCCTTTCTGCACGTGTAACCACCGGGGACCCTTCCTGCACCTGTAACCACTGAGGACCCTTCATACACCTGTAACCACCAAGGACCCTTCCTTCACCTGTAACCACCAGGGACCCTTTCTGCACGTGTAACCACCGGGGACCCTTCCTGCATCTGTAACCACTGAGGACCCTTCATACACCTGTAACCACCGAGGACCCTTCCTGAACCTGTAACCACCCAGGACCCTTCCTAAAGCTGTAACCACCGAGGACACTTCCTACACCTGTAACTTACACCTGTAACCACCAGGAACCATTCGTACACCTGTTACCACCGAGGACCCGTCGTTCACCTGTAACCACCGAGGACCCTTCCTACACCTGTAACCTATACCTGTAACCATCGGGAATCTTTCCCACACCTGTAACCACCGGGGACCTTTCCTGCACTTGTAACGAACAGGGACCTTTCCTACACCTGTAACCTACACCTCTAACCACCGGTGACCCATCCTGCACCTGTAACCACCCAGGACCCTTCCTACACCTGTAACCTACACCTGTAACCACCGGGGACCCTTCCTGCACCTGTAACCACCGAGGACCCTTGCTACACCCGTATCACCGGGGACACTTCCTGCACCTGTAACTTATACCTGTAACCACCGGGGACCTTTCCTACACCGGTAACCACCGGGGACACTTCCTGCACCTGTAACCACTGAGGACCCTTCTTTCACCTATAACCACAAAGGACCCTTCCTGCACCTGTAACCACAAAGGACCCTTCCTGCACCTGTACTACTGGGGACCCTTCCTGCACCTGTAACCCATATCTGTAAACATCAGGGACCTTTCCTACACCTGTAACCACTGGGGACCCTTCCTGCACCTGTAACCACCCGGTATCCTTCCTACAGCTGTAATCACTGAGGACACTTCCTTCAGCCTTATCTTACACCTGTAACCATCACGGACTCTTCCTACACCTGTACCACAGGGGACCCTTCCTGCAACTGTAACCACCTGAGACCCTTCCTAAACCTGTAACTACCGGGGACCATTCCTGCACCTATAACCACCGAGGACCCTTCCTTCACCTTAAATCACCGGGGACCCTTCCTGCACCTGTAACCACCAAGGACCCTTTCTGCACGTGTAACCGCCGGGGACCCTTCCTGCATCTGTAACCAATGAGGACCCTTCATACACCTGTAACCACCGAGGACCCTTCCTGAACCTGTAACCACCCGGTATCCTTCCTACAGCTGTAATCACCGAGGACACTTCCTTCAGCTGTATCGTACACCTGTAACCATCACGGACGCTTCCTACACCTGTACCACAGGGGACCCTTCCTCAACCTGTAACCTATACCTGTAACCATCGGGGACCTTTCCAACACCTGTAACCACCGAGGACCCATCCTTCACCTGTAACCATCGGGGAACCTTCCTGCACCTGAAACCACCGGGAACCCTTCCTTCACCTGTAACCACCGAGGACCCTTCCTACACCTATAACCACCGAGGACCCTTCCTGCACATGTAACCACCGAGGACCCTTCCTACACCTGTAACCATTGGGGAACCTCCCTGCACCTGTAACCACCTAGGGCACTTCCTTCAGCTGTAACCACCGGTGGACCCTTCCTACACCTGTAACCACCGGGGAACCTTCCTACACCTGTCACTACCGAGGGACCTTCCTGCACCTGTAATCTATAGCTGTAACCACTGGGGAACCTTTCTGCACCTGTTACCACCCGGTACCCTTCCTACACCTGTAACCACCGAGGACCCTCCCTTCACCTGCAACCACCGAGGACCCTTCCTTCACCTATAACCACCGAGGACCTTTCCTACACCTGTAACCACCGGGGACCATGCTTGCACCTATAACCACCGAGGACCCTTCCTTCACCTTAAACCACCGGCGACCCTTCCTGCACCTGTAACCACCAAGGACCTTTCCTGCACTTGTAACCACCAGGGACCCTTCCTACACCTGTAACCACCCAGAACCCTTCCTGCACCTGTACCACCGGGGACCCTTCCTGCACGTGTAACTCATACCTGCAACCACTGGGGACCTTTCCTACACCTGTAACCAGCGGGGACCCTTCCTGCACCTGTAATCTATACCTGTAACCACTGGGGAACCTTCCTGCACCTGTTACCACCCGGTACCCTTCCTACACCTGTAACCACCGAGGACACTCCCTTCACCTGTAACCACCGAGGACCCTTCCTTCACCTATAACCACCGAGGACCCTTCCTGTACCTGCAACCACTGAGGACCCTTCCTGCACCTGTAACCACCGGGGTCCCTCCCTGTACCTGTAGCCACCGGGGACCCTTCCTACAGCTGTAACCACCGGGGTCCCTTCCTACACCTGTAACCACACAGAACCCTTCCTGCACCTGTACCACCGAGGAACCATCCTGCACGTGTAACGTATACCTGTAACCACTGGGGACCTTTCCTACACCTGTAACCACCGGGGACCCTTCCTGCACCTGTAATCTACAGCTGTAACCACTGGGGAACCTTCCTGCACCTGTTACCACCCTGTACACTTCCTACACCTGTAACCACCGAGGACCCTCCCTTCACCTGCAACCACCGAGGACCCTTCCTTCACCTATGACCACCGAGGACCCTTCCTACACCTGTAACCATTGGGGAACCTTCCTGCACCTGTAACCACTGAGGGTCCTTCCTTCAGCTGTAACCACCGGGGGACCCATCCTACACCTGTAACCACTGGGGACTCTTCCTACACCTATAACCACCGAGGGCCCTTCCTGATCCTTTAACCACCGAGGGCCCTTCCTGCACCTGTAACCACCGAGGGCCCTTCCTAAACGTGTAACTACCGGGGACCATTCCTGCACCTATAACCACCGAGGACCCTTCCTTCACCTTAAATCACCGGGGACCCTTCCTGCACCTGTTACCACCCGGTACCCTTCCTACACCTGTAACCACCGAGGACCCTCCCTTCACCTGTAACCACCGAGGACCCTTCCTGCACCTGTACTACCGGGGACCCTTCCTGCACCTGTAACCCATACCTGTAACCATCTGGGACCTTTCCTACACCTGTAACCACCGGGGACCCTTCCTGCAGCTGTAACTACCGGGGATCGTTCCTTCACCTGTAACCACCGAGGGCCCTTCCTGCACCTGTAACCACCGAGGGCCCTTCCTTCACCTGTAACCACCGGGAACCTTGCCTAAACCTGTAACCACCAAGGACCTTTCCTGCACTTGTAACCACCAGGGACCCTTCCTACACCTGTAACCTACACCTGTAACCACCCAGAACCCTTCCTGCACCTGTACCACCGGGGACCCTTCCTGCACGTGTAACTTATACCTGTCACCACTGGGGACCTTTCCTACACCTGTAACCAGCGGGGACCCTTCCTGCACCTGTAATCTATACCTGTAACCACTGGGGAACCTTCCTGCACCTGTTACCACCCGGTACCCTTCCTACACATGTAACCACCGAGGACCCTCCCTTCACCTGTAATCACCGAGGACCCTTCCTTCACCTGTAACCACCGAGGACCCTCCCTTCACCTGTAACCACCGAGGACCCTTCCTTCACCTATAACCACCGAGGACCCTTCCTGTACCTGCAACCACTGAGGACCCTTCCTGCACCTGTAACCACCGGGGTCCCTCCCTGTACCTGTAGCCACCGGGGGTCCTTCCTACAGCTGTAACCACCGGGGACCCTTCCTACACCTGAAACCTACACCTGTAACCACCAGGGCCCTTCCTACACCTGTAACCACCCAGAACCCTTCCTGCACCTGTACCACCGGGGAACCTTCCTGCACGTGTAACTTATACCTGTAACCACTGGGGACCTTTCCTACACCTGTAACCACCGGGGACCCTTCCTGCACCTGTAATCTATAGCTGTAACCACTGGGGAACCTTCCTGCACCTGTTACCACCCGGTACCCTTCCTACACCTGTAACCACCGAGGACCCTCCCTTCACCTGCAACCACCGAGGACCTCTCCTTCACCTATAACCACCGAGGACCCTTTCTGCACGTGTAACCACCGGGGACCCTTCCTGCACCTGTAACCACTGAGGACCCTTCATACACCTGTAACCACCGGGAACCTTGCCTGCACCTGTAACCACCAAGGACCTTTCCTGCACTTGTAACCACCAGGGACCCTTCCTACACCTGTAACCTACACCTGTAACCACCAGGGACCCTTGTTAAACCTGCAACCACCCAGAACCCTTCCTGCACCTGTACCACCGGGGACCCTTCCTGCACGTGTAACTTATACCTGTAACCACTGGGGACCTTTCCGACACCTGTAACCACTGGGGACCCTTCCTGCACCTGTAAACTATAGCTGTAACCACTGGGGAACCTTCCTGCACCTGTTACCACCCGGTACCCTTCCTACACCTGTAACCACCGAAGACCCTCCCTTCACCTGTAACCACCGAGGACTCTTCCTTCACCTATAACCACCGAGGACACTTCCTACACCCGTAACCATTGGGGAACCTTCCTGCACCTGTAACTACCGAGGGCCCTTCCTTCAGCTGTAACCACCAAGGGCCCTTCCTGATCCTTTAACCACCGAGGGCCCTTCCTGCACCTGTAACCACCGGGGACCATTCCTGCACCTATAACCACCGAGGACCCTTCCTTCACCTTAAACCAACGGGGACCCTTCCTGCACCCGAAACCACCAAGGACCCTTCCTTCACCTGTAACCACCAGGGACCCTTTCTGCACGTGTAACCACCGGGGACCCTTCCTGCACCTGTAACCACTGAGGACCCTTCATACACCTGTAACCACTGAGGACCCTTCCTGCACCTGTAAGCACCCAGGACCGTTCCTACAGCTGTAACCACCGAGGACCCTTCCTACACCTGTAACCACCAGGGACCCTTCCTACACCTGTAACCACCGAGGACCCGTCGTTCACCAGTAACGATCGGGGACCTTTTCCACACCTGTAACCACCGTGGACCTTTCCTGCACTTGTAACCACCAGGGACCTTTCCTACACCTGTAACCTACACCTGTAACCACCGGTGACCCATCCTGCACCTGTAACCACCCAGGACCCTTCCTACACCTGTAACCTACACCTGTAACCACCCAGAACCCTTCCTGCACCTGTACCACCGGGGACCCTTCCTGCACGTGTAACTTATACCTGTCACCACTGGGGACCTTTCCTACACCTGTAACCAGCGGGGACCCTTCCTGCACCTGTAATCTATACCTGTAACCACTGGGGAACCTTCCTGCACCTGTTACCACCCGGTACCCTTCCTACACATGTAACCACCGAGGACCCTCCCTTCACCTGTAATCACCGAGGACCCTTCCTTCACCTGTAACCACCGAGGACCCTCCCTTCACCTGTAACCACCGAGGACCCTTCCTTCACCTATAACCACCGAGGACCCTTCCTGTACCTGCAACCACTGAGGACCCTTCCTGCACCTGTAACCACCGGGGTCCCTCCCTGTACCTGTAGCCACCGGGGGTCCTTCCTACAGCTGTAACCACCGGGGACCCTTCCTACACCTGAAACCTACACCTGTAACCACCAGGGCCCTTCCTACACCTGTAACCACCCAGAACCCTTCCTGCACCTGTACCACCGGGGAACCTTCCTGCACGTGTAACTTATACCTGTAACCACTGGGGACCTTTCCTACACCTGTAACCACCGGGGACCCTTCCTGCACCTGTAATCTATAGCTGTAACCACTGGGGAACCTTCCTGCACCTGTTACCACCCGGTACCCTTCCTACACCTGTAACCACCGAGGACCCTCCCTTCACCTGCAACCACCGAGGACCTCTCCTTCACCTATAACCACCGAGGACCCTTTCTGCACGTGTAACCACCGGGGACCCTTCCTGCACCTGTAACCACTGAGGACCCTTCATACACCTGTAACCACCAAGGACCCTTCCTTCACCTGTAACCACCAGGGACCCTTTCTGCACGTGTAACCACCGGGGACCCTTCCTGCATCTGTAACCACTGAGGACCCTTCATACACCTGTAACCACCGGGAACCTTGCCTGCACCTGTAACCACCAAGGACCTTTCCTGCACTTGTAACCACCAGGGACCCTTCCTACACCTGTAACCTACACCTGTAACCACCAGGGACCCTTGTTAAACCTGCAACCACCCAGAACCCTTCCTGCACCTGTACCACCGGGGACCCTTCCTGCACGTGTAACTTATACCTGTAACCACTGGGGACCGTTCCGACACCTGTAACCACTGGGGACCCTTCCTGCACCTGTAAACTATAGCTGTAACCACTGGGGAACCTTCCTGCACCTGTTACCACCCGGTACCCTTCCTACACCTGTAACCACCGAAGACCCTCCCTTCACCTGTAACCACCGAGGACTCTTCCTTCACCTATAACCACCGAGGACACTTCCTACACCCGTAACCATTGGGGAACCTTCCTGCACCTGTAACTACCGAGGGCCCTTCCTTCAGCTGTAACCACCAAGGGCCCTTCCTGATCCTTTAACCACCGAGGGCCCTTCCTGCACCTGTAACCACCGGGGACCATTCCTGCACCTATAACCACCGAGGACCCTTCCTTCACCTTAAACCACCGGGGACCCTTCCTGCACCCGAAACCACCAAGGACCCTTCCTTCACCTGTAACCACCAGGGACCCTTTCTGCACGTGTAACCACCGGGGACCCTTCCTGCACCTGTAACCACTGAGGACCCTTCATACACCTGTAACCACTGAGGACCCTTCCTGCACCTGTAAGCACCCAGGACCGTTCCTACAGCTGTAACCACCGAGGACCCTTCCTACACCTGTAACCACCAGGGACCCTTCCTACACCTGTAACCACCGAGGACCCGTCGTTCACCAGTAACGATCGGGGACCTTTTCCACACCTGTAACCACCGTGGACCTTTCCTGCACTTGTAACCACCAGGGACCTTTCCTACACCTGTAACCTACACCTGTAACCACCGGTGACCCATCCTGCACCTGTAACCACCCAGGACCCTTCCTACACCTGTAACCTACACCTGTAACCACCGGTGACCCATCCTGCACCTGTAACCACCCAGGACCCTTCCTAAACCTGTAACCTACCCCTGTAAAAAACGGGGACCCTTCCTGCACCTGTAACCACCGGGGACCTTTCCTACACCTGTAACCACCGGGGACCCTTCCTGCACCTGTAACCTATACCTGTAACCACTGGTGACCCTTCCTGCACCTGTAACCACCCAGTACCCTTCCTACACCTGTAACCACTGAGGACCCTTCCTTCACCTGTAACCACCGAGGACCCTTACTTCACCTATAACCACAAAGGACCCTTCCTGCATGTGTAACCACAAAGGACCCTTCCTGCACCTGTACTACCGGGGACCCTTCCTGCACCTGTAACCCATACCTGTAACCATCTGGGACCTTTCCTACACCTGTAACCACCGGGGACCCTTCCTGCAGCTGTAACTACCGGGGATCCTTCCTTCACCTGTAACCACCGAGGGCCCTTCCTGCACCTGTAACCACCGAGGGCCCTTCCTTCACCTGTAACCACCGGGAACCTTGCCTAAACCTGTAACCACCAAGGACCTTTCCTGCACTTGTAACCACCAGGGACCCTTCCTGCACCTGTAACCTACACCTGTAACCACCCAGAACCCTTCCTGCACCTGTACCACCGGGGACCCTTCCTGCACGTGTAACTTATACCTGTCACCACTGGGGACCTTTCCTACACCTGTAACCAGCGGGGACCCTTCCTGCACCTGTAATCTATACCTGTAACCACTGGGGAACCTTCCTGCACCTGTTACCACCCGGTACCCTTCCTACACATGTAACCACCGAGGACCCTCCCTTCACCTGTAACCACCGAGGACCCTTCCTTCACCTGTAACCACCGAGGACCCTCCCTTCACCTGTAACCACCGAGGACCCTTCCTTCACCTATAACCACCGAGGACCCTTCCTGTACCTGCAACCACTGAGGACCCTTCCTGCACCTGTAACCCACGGGGTCCCTCCCTGTGCCTGTAGCCACCGGGGATCCTTCCTACAGCTCTAACCACCGGGGACCCTTCCTACACCTGAAACCTACACCTGTAACCACCAGGGCCCTTCCTACACCTGTAACCACCCAGAACCCTTCCTGCACCTGTACCACCGGGGAACCTTCCTGCACGTGTAACTTATACCTGTAACCACTGGGGACCTTTCCTGCACCTGTAACCACCGGGGACCCTTCCTGCACCTGTAATCTATAGCTGTAACCACTGGGGAACCTTCCTGCACCTGTTACCACCCGGTACCCTTCCTACACCTGTAACCACCGAGGACCCTCCCTTCACCTGCAACCACCGAGGACCTTTCCTTCACCTATAACCACCGAGGACCCTTTCTGCACGTGTAACCACCGGGGACCCTTCCTGCACCTGTAACCACTGAGGACCCTTCATACACCTGTAACCACCAAGGACCCTTCCTTCACCTGTAACCACCAGGGACCCTTTCTGCACGTGTAACCACCGGGGACCCTTCCTGCATCTGTAACCACTGAGGACCCTTCATACACCTGTAACCACCGAGGACCCTTCCTGAACCTGTAACCACCCAGGACCCTTCCTAAAGCTGTAACCACCGAGGACCCTTCCTACACCTGTAACTTACACCTGTAACCACCGAGGACCCTTCCTACACCTGTAACCTATACCTGTAACCATCGGGAATCTTTCCCACACCTGTAACCACCGGGGACCTTTCCTGCACTTGTAACGAACAGGGACCTTTCCTACACCTGTAACCTACACCTCTAACCACCGGTGACCCATCCTGCACCTGTAACCACCCAGGACCCTTCCTACACCTGTAGCCTACACCTGTAACCACCGGGGACCCTTCCTGCACCTGTAACCACCGAGGACCCTTACTACACCCGTACCACCGGGGACACTTCCTGCACCTGTAACTTATACCTGTAACCACCGGGGACCTTTCCTACACCTGTAACCACCGGGGACACTTCCTGCACCTGTAACCACTCAGGACCCTTCCTTCACCTATAACCACAAAGGACCCTTCCTGCACCTGTAACCACAAAGGACCCTTCCTGCACCTGTACTACTGGGGACCCTTCCTGCACCTGTAACCCATACCTGTAACCATCAGGGACCTTTCCTACACCTGTAACCACCGGGGACCCTTCCTGCACCTGTAACTACCGGGGATTTTTCCTTCACCTGTAACCACCGAGGGCCCTTCCTGCACCTGTAACCACCGAGGGCCCTTCCTTCACCTGTAACCACCGGGAACCTTGCCTACACCTGTAACCACCAAGGACCTTTCCTGCACTTGTAACCACCAGGGACCCTTCCTACACCTGTAACCTACACCAGTAACCACCAGGGACCCTTCCTACACCTGCAACCACCCAGAACCCTTCCTGCACCTGTACCACCGGGGACCCTTCCTGCACGTGTAACTTATACCTGTAACCACTGGGGACCTTTCCTACACCTGTAACCACTGGGGACCCTTCCTGCAACTGTAATCTATAGCTGTAACCACTGGGGAACCTTCCTGCACCTGTTACCACCCGGTACCCTTCCTACACCTGTAACCACCGAGGACCCTCCCTTCACCTGTAACCACCGAGGACTCTTCCTTCACCTATAACCACCGAGGACACTTCCTACACCCGTAACCATTGGGGAACCTTCCTGCACCTGTAACTACCGAGGGCCCTTCCTTCAGCTCTAACCACCAAGGGCCCTTCCTGATCCTTTAACCACCGAGGGCCCTTCCTGCACCTGTAACCACCGGGGACCATTCCTGCACCTATAACCACCGAGGACCCTTCCTTCACCTTAAACCACCGGGGACCCTTCCTGCACCTTTAACCACCAAGGACCCTTCCTTCACCTGTAACCACCAGGGACCCTTTCTGCACGTGTAACCACCGGGGACCCTTCCTGCACATGTAAGCACCCAGGACCGTTCCTACAGCTGTAACCACCGAGGACCCTTCCTACACCTGTAACCACCAGGGACCCTTCCTACACCTGTAACCACCGAGGACCCGTCGTTCACCTGTAACCATCGGGGACCTTTTCCACACCTGTAACCACCGTGGACCTTTCCTGCACTTGTAACCACCAGGGACCTTTCCTACACCTGTAACCTACACCTGTAACCACCGGTGACCCATCCTGCACCTGTAACCACCCAGGACCCTTCCTGCACCTGTACCACCGGGGACCCTTACTACACCTGTACCACCGGGGACACTTCCTGCACCTGTAACCTATACCTGTAACCACTGGTGACCCTTCTTGCACCTGTAACCACCCGGTACCCTTCCTACACCTGTAACCACTGAGGACCCTTCCTTCACCTGTAACCACCGAGGACCCTTACTTCACCTATAACCACAAAGGACCCTTCCTGCACGTGTAACCACAAAGGACCCTTCCTGCACCTGTACTACCGGGGACCCTTCCTGCACCTGTAACCCATACCTGTAACCATCTGGGACCTTTCCTACACCTGTAACCACCGGGGACCCTTCCTGCAGCTGTAACTACCGGGGATCCTTCCTTCACCTGTAACCACCGAGGGCCCTTCCTGCACCTGTAACCACCGAGGGCCCTTCCTTCACCTGTAACCACCGGGAACCTTGCCTAGACCTGTAACCACCAAGGACCTTTCCTGCACTTGTAACCACCAAGGACCTTTCCTGCACTTGTAACCACCAGGGACCCTTCCTACACCTGTAACCTACACCTGTAACCACCCAGAACCCTTCCTGCACCTGTACCACCGGGGACCCTTCCTACAGCTGTAACCACCGAGGACACTTCCTACACCTGTAACCACTGAGGACATTTCCTGCACCTGTAAACACCAGGACCCTTCCTACACATGTAACCACCGAGGACACTTCCTGCACCTGTAACCACTGAGGACCCTTCATACACCTGTAACCACTGAGGACATTTCCTGCACCTGTAAACACCCAGGACCCTTCCTACAGCTGTAACCACCAGGGACCCTTCCTACACCTGTAACCACCGAGGACCCGTCGTTCACCTGTAACCACCGGGGACCCTTCCTACACCTGTAACCTATACCTGTAACCATCGGGGACCTTTCCCACACCTGTAACCACCGGGGACCTGTGCTGCACTTGTAATGACCAGGGACCTTTCCTACACCTGTAACCTACACCTGTAACCACCGGTGACCCATCCTGCACCTGTAACCACCCAGGACCCTTCCTACACCTGTAACCTACACCTGTAAAAACCGGGGACCCTTCCTGCACCTGTAACCACCGAGGACCCTTACTACACCTGTACCACCGGGGACACTTCCTGCACCTGTAACTTACACCTTTAACCACCGGGGACCTTTCCTACACCTGTAACCACCGGGGACCCTTCCTGCACCTGTAAGCTATACCTGTAACCACTGGTGACCCTTCCTGCAGCTGTAACCACCCGGTACCCTTCCTACACCTGTAACCACTGAGGACCCATTCCTTCACCTATAACCACAAAGGACCCTTCCTGCACCTGTAACCACAAAGGACCCTTCCTGCACCTGTAACCACAAAGGACCCTTCCTGCACCTGTACTACCGGGGACCCTTCCTGCACCTGTAACCCATACCTGTAACCATCAGGGACCTTTCCTACAGCTGTAACCACCGGGGACCCTTCCTGCACCTGTAACTACCGGGGACCCTTCCTTCACCTGTACCACCAAGGGCCCAACCTGCACCTGTAACCACTGAGGGCCCTTCCTTCACCTGTAACATGCACCTGTAACAGCCGGGGACTCTTCCTGCACCTGTACCCACCATGCACCCTTCCTACACCTGTAACCTACACCTGAAACCACCAGGGACCCATCCTGCACCTGTAACCACCCAGGACCTTTCCTACACCTGTAACCTACACCTGTAACCACCGGGGACCCTTCCTGCACCTGTAACCACTGAGGACCCTTACTACAGCTGTACCACCGGGGAAACTTCCTGCACCTGTAACTTATACCTGTAACCACCGGGGACCTTTCCTACACCTGTAACCACCGGGGACCCTTCCTGCACCTGTAACCACCGAGGACCCTTACTACAGCTGTACCACCGGGGAAACTTCCTGCAACTGTAACTTATACCTGTAACCACCGGGGACCTTTCCTACACCTGTAACCACCGGGGACCCTTCCTGCACCTGTAACCTATACCTGTAACCACGGGTGACCCTTCCTGCACCTGTAACCACCCGGTAACCTTCCTACACCTGTAACCACTGAGGACCCTTCCTTCACCTGTAACCTCCGAGGACCCTCCCTTCACCTATAACCACAAAGGACCCTTCCTGCACCTGTAACCACAAAGGAACCTTCCTGCACCTGTACTACCGGGGACCCTTCCTGCACCTGTAACCCATATCTGTAAACATCAGGGACCTTTCCTACACCTGTAACCACTGGGGACCCTTCCTGCACCTGTAACCACCCGGTATCCTTCCTACAGCTGTAATCACCGAGGACACTTCCTTCAGCTGTATCTTACACCTGTAACCATCACGGACGCTTCCTGCACCTGTACCACAGGGGACCCTTCCTCAACATGTAACCTATACCTGTAACCATCGGGGACCTTTCCTACACCTGTAACCACCGAGGACCAATCCTTCACCTGTAACCATCGGGGAACCTTCCTGCACCTGAAACCGCCGGGAACCCTTCCTTCACCTGTAACCACCGAGGACCCTTCCTACACCTGTAACCACCGAGGACCCTTCCTGCACATGTAACCACCGAGGGCCCTTCCTACACCTGTAACCATTGGGGAACCTTCCTGCACCTGTAACCACCTAGGGCCCTTCCTTCAGCTGTAACCACCGGTGGACCCTTCCTACACCTATAACCACCGGGGAACCTTCCTACACCTGTCACTACCGAGGGCCCTTCCTGCACCTGTAATCTATAGCTGTAACCACTGGGGAACCTTTCTGCTCCTGTTACCACCTGGTACCCTTCCTACACCTGTAACCACCGAGGACCCTCCCTTCACCTGCAACCACCGAGGACCCTTCCTACACCTGTAACCACCGGGGACCTTCCTACACCTGTAACCACCAAGGACCCTTCCTTCACCTGTAACCACCGGGAACCTTGCCTAAACCTGTAACCACCAAGGACCTTTCCTGCACTTGTAACCACCAGGGACCCTTCCTACACCTGTAACCACCAGGGACCCTTCCTACACCTGTAACCACCCAGAACCCTTCCTGCACCTGTACCACCGGGGACCCTTCCTGCACGTGTAACTTATACCTGTAACCACTGGGGACCTTTCCTACACCTGTAACCAGCGGGGACCCTTCCTGCACCTGTAATCTATACCTGTAACCACTGGGGAACCTTCCTGCACCTGTTACCACCCGGTACCGTTCCTACACCTGTAACCACCGAGGACCCTCCCTTCACCCGTAACCACCGAGGACCCTTCCTTCACCTATAACCAACGAGGACCCTTCCTGTACCTGCAACCACTGAGGACCCTTCCTGCACCTGTAACCACCGGGGTCCCTCCCTGTACCTGTAGCCACCGGGGACCCTTCCTACAGCTGTAACCACCGGGGACCCTTCCTACACCTGTAACCTACACCTGTAACCACCAGGGACCCTTCCCACTCCTGGAACCACCCAGAACCCTTCCTGCACCTGTACCACCGGGGAACCTTCCTGCACGTGTAACTTATACCTGTAACCACTGGGGACCTTTCCTACACCTGTAACCACCGGGGACCCTTCCTGCACCTGTAATCTATAGCTGTAACCACTGGGGAACCTTCCTGCACCTGTTACCACCCTGTACACTTCCTACACCTGTAACCACTGAGGACCCTCCCTTCACCTGCAACCACCGAGGACCCTTCCTTCACCTATAACCACCGAGGACCCTTCTTGCACCTGTAACCATTGGGGAACCTTCCTGCACCTGTAACCACCGAGGGTCCTTCCTTCAGCTGTAACCACCGGGGGACCCATCCTACACCTGTAACCACTGGGGACCCTTCCTACACCTATAACCACCGAGGGCCCTTCCTGATCCTTTAACCACCGAGGGCCCTTCCTGCACCTGTAACCACCGAGGGCCCTTCCTTCATCTATAACCACCGAGGACCATTCATACATCTGTAACCACCGGGGACACTTCCTGCAACTGTAACCACCGGAGACCCTTCCTAAACCTGTAACTACCGGGGACCATTCCTGCACCTATAACCACCGAGGACCCTTCCTTCACCTTAAATCACCGGGGACCCTTCCTGCACCTGTAACCACCAGGGACCCTTCCTTCACCTGTAACCACCAGGGACCCTTTCTGCACGTGTAACCACCGGGGACCCTTCCTGCATCTGTAACCACTGAGGACCCTTCATACACCTGTAACCACAGAGGACCCTTCCTGCACCTGTAACCACCCAGGACCCTTCCTAAAGCTGTAACCACCGAGGACCCTTCCTACACCTGTAACTTACACCTGTAACCACCAGGAACCCTTCCTACACCTGTAACCACCGAGGACCCGTCGTTCACCTGTAACCACCGGGCACCCTTCCTACACCTGTAATCTATACCTGTAACCATCGGGGATCTTTCCCACACCTGTAACCACCGGGGACTTTTCCTGCACTTGTAACGAACAGGGACCTTTCCTACACCTGTAACCTACACCTCTAACCACCGGTGACCCATCCTGCACCTGTAACCACCCAGGACCCTTCCTACACCTGTAACCTACACCTGTAACCACCGGGGACCCTTCCTGCACCTGTAACCACCGAGGACCCTTACTACACCCGTACCACCGGGGACACTTCCTGCACCTGTAACTTATACCTGTAACCACCGGGGACATTTCCTACACCTGTAACCACCGGGGACACTTCCTGCACCTGTAACCACTGAGGACCCTTCCTTCACCTATAACCACAAAGGACCCTTCCTGCACCTGTAAACACAAAGGACCCTTCCTGCACCTGTACTACTGGGGACCCTTCCTGCGCCTGTAACCCATACCTGTAACCATCAGGGACCTTTCCTACACCTGTAACCACCGGGGACCCTTCCTGCACCTGTAACTACCGGGGATTTTTCCTTCACCTGTAACCACCGGGAACCTTGCCTACACCTGTAGCCACCGAGGACCTTTCCTGCACTTGTAACCACCAGGGACCCTTCCTACACCTGTAACCTACACCTGTAACCACCAGGGAACCTTCCTACACCTGCAACCACCCAGAACCCTTCCTGCACCTGTACCACCGGGGACCCTTCCTGCATGTGTAACTTATACCTGTAACCACTGGGGACCTTTCCTACAACTGTAACCACTGGGGACCCTTCCTGCACCTGTAATCTATAGCTGTAACCACTGGGGAACCTTCCTGCACCTGTTACCACCCGGTACCCTTCCTACACCTGTAACCACCGAGGACCCTCCCTTCACCTGTAACCACCGAGGACTCTTCCTTCACCTATAACCACCGAGGACACTTCCTACACCCGTAACCATTGGGGAACCTTCCTGCACCTGTAACTACCGAGGGCCCTTCCTTCAGCTGTAACCACCGAGGGCCCTTCCTGATCCTTTAACCACCGAAGGCCCTTCCTGCACCTGTAACCACCGGGGACCATTCCTGCACCTATAACCACCGAGGACCCTTCCTTCACCTTAAACCACCGGGGACCCTTCCTGCACCTGTAACCACCAAGGACCCTTCCTTCACCTGTAACCACCAGGGACCCTTTCTGCACGTGTAACCACCGGGGACCCTTCCTGCACCTGTAACCACTGAGGACCCTTCATACACCTGTAACCACTGAGGACCCTTCCTGCACCTGTAAGCACGCAGGACTCTTCCTACAGCTGTAACCACCGAGGACCCTTCCTACACCTGTAACCACCAGGGACCCTTCCTACACCTGTAACCACCGAGGACCCGTCGTTCACCTGTAACCATCGGGGACCTTTCCACACCTGTAACCACCGGGGACCTTTCCTGCACTTGTAACGACCAGGGACCTTTCCTACACCTGTAACCTACACCTGTAACCACCGGTGACCCATCCTGCACCTGTAACCACCCAGGACCCTTCCTACACCTGTAACCTACACCTGTAAAAAGCGGGGACCCTTCCTGCACCTGTAACCACCGAGGACCCTTACTAAACCTGTACCACCGGGGACACTTCCTGCACCTGTAACTCATACCTGTAACCAGCGGGGACCTTTCCTACACCTGTAACCACCGGGGACCCTTCCTGCACCTGTAACCTATACCTGTAACCACTGTTGACCCTTCCTGCACCTGTAACCACCCGGTACCCTTCCTACACCTGTAACCACTGAGGACCCTTCCTTCACCTGTAACCACCGAGGACCCTTCCTTCACCAATAACCACAAAGGACCTTTCCTACACCTGTAACCACCGGGGACCCTTCCAGCAGCTGTAACTACCGGGGATCCTTCCTTCACCTGTAACCACCGAGGGCCCTTCCTGCACCTGTAACCACCGAGGGCCCTTCCTTCACCTGTAACCACCGGGAACCTTGCCTAAACCTGTAACCACCAAGGACCTTTCCTGCACCTGTAACCACCAGGGACCCTTCCTACACCTGTAACCTACACCTGTAACCACCCAGAACCCTTCCTGCACCTGTACCACCGGGGACCCTTCCTGCACGTGTAACTTATACCTGTGACCACTGGGGACCTTTCCTACACCTGTAACCAGCGGGGACCCTTCCTGCACCTGTAACCTATACCTGTAACCACTGGTGACCCTTCCTGCACCTGTAACCACCCGGTACCCTTCCTACACCTGTAACCACTGAGGACCCATTCCTTCACCTATAACCACAAAGGACCCTTCCTGCACCTGTAACCTCAAAGGACCCTTCCTGCACCTGTAACCACAAAGGACCCTTCCAGCACCTGTACTACCGGGGACCCTTCCTGCACCTGTAACCCATACCTGTAACCATCAGGGACCTTTCCTACACCTGTAACCACCGGGGACCCTTCCTGCACCTGTAACTACCGGGGACCCTTCCTTCACCTGTACCACCAAGGGCCCAACCTGCACCTGTAACCACTGAGGGCCCTTCCTTCACCTGTAACATGCACCTGTAACCACCGGGGACTCTTCCTGCACCTGTAACCACCAGGCACCCTTCCTACACCTGTAACCTACACCTGTAACCACCAGGGACCCATCCTGCACCTGTAACACCCAGGACCTTTCCTACACCTGTAACCTACACCTGTAACCACCGGGGACCCTTCCTACACCTGTAACCACTGAGGACCCTTACTACAGCTGTACCACCGGGGAAACTTCCTGCAACTGTAACTTATACCTGTAACCACCGGGGACCTTTGCTACACCTGTAACCACCGGGGACCCTTCCTGCACCTGTAACCTATACCTGTAACCACTGGTGACCCTTCCTGCACCTGTAACCACCCGGTACCCTTCCTTCACCTGTAACCTCCGAGGACCCTCCCTTCACCTATAACCACAAAGGACCCTTCCTGCACCTGTAACCACAAAGGACCCTTCCTGCACCTGTACTACCGGGGACCCTTCCTGCACCTGTAACCCATATCTGTAAACATCAGGGACCTTTCCTACACCTGTAACCACTGGGGACCCTTCCTGCACCTGTAACCACCCGGTATCCTTCCTACAGCTGTAATCACTGAGGACACTTCCTTCAGCTGTATCTTACACCTGTAACCATCACGGACTCTTCCTACACCTGTACCACAGGGGACCCTTCCTCAACATGTAACCTATACCTGTAACCATTGGGGACCTTTCCTACACCTGTAACCACCGAGGACCCATCCTTCACCTGTAACCATCGGGGAACCTTCCTGCACCTGAAGCCACCGGGGACCCTTCCTTCACCTGTAACCACCGAGGACCCTTCCTACACCTGTAACCACCGAGGACCCTTCCTGCACATGTAACCACCGAGGACCCTTCCTACACCTGTAACCACCGAGGGCCCTTCCTGATCCTTTAACCACCGAGGGCCCTTCCTGCACCTGTGACCACCGAGGGCCCTTCCTTCATTTATAACCACCGAGGACCATTCATACATCTGTAACCACCGGGGACACTTCCTGCAACTGTAACCACCGGAGACCCTTCCTAAACCTGTAACTACCGGGGACCATTCCTGCACCTATAACCACCGAAGACCCTTCCTTCACCTTAAATCACCGGGGACCCTTCCTGCACCTGTAACCACCAAGGACCCTTCCTTCACCTGTAACCACCAGGGACCCTTTCTGCACGTGTAACCACCGGGGACCCTTCCTGCATCTGTAACCAATGAGGACCCTTCATACACCTGTAACCACCGAGGACCCTTCCTGAACCTGTAACCACCCAGGACCCTTCCTAAAGCGGTAACCACCGAGGACCCTTCCTACACCTGTAACTTACACCTGTAACCACCAGGAACCCTTCCTACACCTGTAACCACCGAGGACCCGTCGTTCACCTGTAACCACCGAGGACCCTTCCTACACCTGTAACCTATGCCTGTAACCATCGGGGATCTTTCCCACACCTGTAACCACCGGGGACCTTTCCTGCACTTGTAACGAACAGGGACCTTTCCTACACCTGTAACCTACACCTCTAACCACCGGTGACCCATCCTGCACCTGCAACCACCCAGGAGCCTTCCTACACCTGTAACCTACACCTGTAACCACCGGGTACCTTTCCTGCACCTGTAACCACCGAGGACCCTTCCTTCACCTTAAACCACCGGGGACCCTTCCTGCACCCGTAACCACCAAGGACCCTTCCTTCACCTGTAACCACCAGGGACCCTTTCTGCACGTGTAACCACCGGGGACCCTTCCTGCACCTGTAACCACTGAGGACCCTTCATACACCTGTAACCACTGAGGACCCTTCCTGCACCTGTAAGCACGCAGGACTCTTCCTACAGCTGTAACCACCGAGGAACCTTCCTACACCTGTAGCCACCAGGGACCCTTCCTACACCTGTAACCACCGAGGACCCGTCGTTCACCTGTAACCATCGGGGACCTTTTCCACACCTGTAACCACCGGGGACCTTTCCTGCACTTGTAACGACCAGGGACCTTTCCTACACCTGTAACCTACACCTGTAACCACCGGTGACCCATCCTGCACCTGTAACCACCCAGGACCCTTCCTACACCTGTAACCTACACCTGTAAAAAACGGGGACCCTTCCTGCACCTGTAACCACCGAGGACCCTTACTAAACCTGTACCACCGGGGACACTTCCTGCACCTGTAACTCATACCTGTAACCAGCGGGGACCTTTCCTACACCTGTAACCACCGGGGACCCTTCCTGCACCTGTAACCTATACCTGTAACCACTGGTGACCCTTCCTGCACCTGTAACCACCCGGTACCCTTCCTACACCTGTAACCACTGAGGACCCTTCCTTCACCTGTAACCACCGAGGACCCTTCCTTCACCAATAACCACAAAGGACCTTTCCTACACCTGTAACCACCGGGGACCCTTCCAGCAGCTGTAACTACCGGGGATCCTTCCTTCACCTGTAACCACCGAGGGCCCTTCCTGCACCTGTAACCACCGAGGGCCCTTCCTTCACCTGTAACCACCGGGAACCTTGCCTAAACCTGTAACCACCAAGGACCTTTCCTGCACCTGTAACCACCAGGGACCCTTCCTACACCTGTAACCTACACCTGTAACCACCCAGAACCCTTCCTGCACCTGTACCACCGGGGACCCTTCCTGCACGTGTAACTTATACCTGTGACCACTGGGGACCTTTCCTACACCTGTAACCACCCGGTACCCTTCCTACACCTGTAACCACTGAGGACCCATTCCTTCACCTATAACCACAAAGGACCCTTCCTGCACCTGTAACCTCAAAGGACCCTTCCTGCACCTGTAACCACAAAGGACCCTTCCAGCACCTGTACTACCGGGGACCCTTCCTGCACCTGTAACCCATACCTGTAACCATCAGGGACCTTTCCTACACCTGTAACCACCGGGGACCCTTCCTGCACCTGTAACTACCGGGGACCCTTCCTTCACCTGTACCACCAAGGGCCCAACCTGCACCTGTAACCACTGAGGGCCCTTCCTTCACCTGTAACATGCACCTGTAACCACCGGGGACTCTTCCTGCACCTGTAACCACCAGGCACCCTTCCTACACCTGTAACCTACACCTGTAACCACCAGGGACCCATCCTGCACCTGTAACACCCAGGACCTTTCCTACACCTGGAACCTACACCTGTAACCACCGGGGACCCTTCCTACACCTGTAACCACTGAGGACCCTTACTACAGCTGTACCACCGGGGAAACTTCCTGCACCTGTAACTTATACCTGTAACCACCGGGGACCTTTGCTACACCTGTAACCACCGGGGACCCTTCCTGCACCTGTAACCTATACCTGTAACCACTGGTGACCCTTCCTGCACCTGTAACCACCCGGTACCCTTCCTTCACCTGTAACCTCCGAGGACCCTCCCTTCACCTATAACCACAAAGGACCCTTCCTGCACCTGTAACCACAAAGGACCCTTCCTGCACCTGTACTACCGGGGACCCTTCCTGCACCTGTAACCCATATCTGTAAACATCAGGGACCTTTCCTACACCTGTAACCACTGGGGACCCTTCCTGCACCTGTAACCACCCGGTATCCTTCCTACAGCTGTAATCACCGAGGACACTTCCTTCAGCTGTATCTTACACCTGTAACCATCACGGACTCTTCCTACACCTGTACCACAGGGGACCCTTCCTCAACATGTAACCTATACCTGTAACCATTGGGGACCTTTCCTACACCTGTAACCACCGAGGACCCTTCCTGCACATGTAACCACCGAGGACCCTTCCTACACCTGTAACCATTGGGGACCCTTCCTACACCTATAACCACCGAGGGCCCTTCCTGATCCTTTAACCACCGAGGGCCCTTCCTGCACCTGTGACCACCGAGGGCCCTTCCTTCATTTATAACCACCGAGGACCATTCATACATCTGTAACCACCGGGGACACTTCCTGCAACTGTAACCACCGGAGACCCTTCCTAAACCTGTAACTACCGGGGACCATTCCTGCACCTATAACCACCGAGGACCCTTCCTTCACCTTAAATCACCGGGGACCCTTCCTGCACCTGTAACCACCAAGGACCCTTCCTTCACCTGTAACCACCAGGGACCCTTTCTGCACGTGTAACCACCGGGGACCCTTCCTGCATCTGTAACCAATGAGGACCCTTCATACACCTGTAACCACCGAGGACCCTTCCTGAACCTGTAACCACCCAGGACCCTTCCTAAAGCTGTAACCACCAGGAACCCTTCCTACACCTGTAACCACCGAGGACCCGTCGTTCACCTGTAACCACCGAGGACCCTTCCTACACCTGTAACCTATACCTGTAACCATCGGGGATCTTTCCCACACCTGTAACCACCGGGGACCTTTCCTGCACTTGTAACGAACAGGGACCTTTCCTACACCTGTAACCTACACCTCTAACCACCGGTGACCCATCCTGCACCTGTAACCACCCAGGACCCTTCCTACACCTGTAACCTACACCTGTAACCACCGGGTACCCTTCCTGCACCTGTAACCACCGAGGACCCTTACTACACCCGTACCACCGGGGACACTTCCTGCACCTGTAACTTATACCTGTAACCACCGGGGACCTTTCCTACACCTGTAACCACCGGGGACACTTCCTGCACCTGTAACCACTGAGGACCCTTCCTTCACCTATAACCACAAAGGACCCTTCCTGCACCTGTAACCACAAAGGACCCTTCCTGCACCTGTACTACTGGGGACCCTTCCTGCACCTGTAACCCATACCTGTAACCATCAGGGACCTTTCCTACACCTGTAACCACCGGGGACCCTTCCTGCACCTGTAACTACCGGGGATTTTTCCTTCACCTGTAACCACCGAGGGCCCTTCCTGCACCTGTAACCACCGAGGGCCCTTCCTTCACCTGTAACCACCGGGAACCTTGCCTACACCTGTAACCACCAAGGACCTTTCCTGCACTTGTAACCACCAGGGACCCTTCCTACACCTGTAACCTACACCTGTAACCACCAGGGACCCTTCCTAAACCTGCAACCACCCAGAACCCTTCCTGCACCTGTACCACCGGGGACCCTTCCTGCACGTGTAACTTATACCTGTAACCACTGGGGACCTTTCCGACACCTGTAACCACTGGGGACCCTTCCTGCAACTGTAAACTATAGCTGTAACCACTGGGGAAGCTTCCTGCACCTGTTACCACCCGGTACCCTTCCTACACCTGTAACCACCGAGGACCCTTCCTTCACCTATAACCACCGAGGACACTTCCTACACCTGTAACCATTGGGGAACCTTCCTGCACCTGTAACTACCGAGGGCCCTTCCTTCAGCTGTAACCACCAAGGGCCCTTCCTGATCCTTTAACCACCGAGGGCCCTTCCTGCACCTGTAACCACCGGGGACCATTCCTGCACCTATAACCACCGAGGACCCTTCCTTCACCTTAAACCACCGGGGACCCTTCCTGCACCCGTAACCACCAAGGACCCTTCCTTCACCTGTAACCACCAGGGACCCTTTCTGCACGTGTAACCACCGGGGACCCTTCCTGCACCTGTAACCACTGAGGACCCTTCATACACCTGTAACCACTGAGGACCCTTCCTGCACCTGTAAGCACCCAGGACCGTTCCTACAGCTGTAACCACCGAGGACCCTTCCTACACCTGTAACCACCAGGGACCCTTCCTACACCTGTAACCACCGAGGACCCGTCGTTCACCTGTAACCATCGGGGACCTTTTCCACACCTGTAACCACCGTGGACCTTTCCTGCACTTGTAACCACCAGGGACCTTTCCTACACCTGTAACCTACACCTGTAACCACCGGTGACCCATCCTGCACCTGTAACTACCGGGGACCCTTCCTTCACCTGTACCACCAAGGGCCCAACCTGCACCTGTAACCACTGAGGGCCCTTCCTTCACCTGTAACATGCACCTGTAACCACCGGGGACTCTTCCTGCACCTGTAACCACCAGGCACCCTTCCTACACCTGTAACCTACACCTGTAACCACCAGGGACCCATCCTGCACCTGTAACACCCAGGACCTTTCCTACACCTGGAACCTACACCTGTAACCACCGGGGACCCTTCCTACACCTGTAACCACTGAGGACCCTTACTACAGCTGTACCACCGGGGAAACTTCCTGCACCTGTAACTTATACCTGTAACCACCGGGGACCTTTGCTACACCTGTAACCACCGGGGACCCTTCCTGCACCTGTAACCTATACCTGTAACCACTGGTGACCCTTCCTGCACCTGTAACCACCCGGTACCCTTCCTTCACCTGTAACCTCCGAGGACCCTCCCTTCACCTATAACCACAAAGGACCCTTCCTGCACCTGTAACCACAAAGGACCCTTCCTGCACCTGTACTACCGGGGACCCTTCCTGCACCTGTAACCCATATCTGTAAACATCAGGGACCTTTCCTACACCTGTAACCACTGGGGACCCTTCCTGCACCTGTAACCACCCGGTATCCTTCCTACAGCTGTAATCACCGAGGACACTTCCTTCAGCTGTATCTTACACCTGTAACCATCACGGACTCTTCCTACACCTGTACCACAGGGGACCCTTCCTCAACATGTAACCTATACCTGTAACCATTGGGGACCTTTCCTACACCTGTAACCACCGAGGACCCTTCCTGCACATGTAACCACCGAGGACCCTTCCTACACCTGTAACCATTGGGGACCCTTCCTACACCTATAACCACCGAGGGCCCTTCCTGATCCTTTAACCACCGAGGGCCCTTCCTGCACCTGTGACCACCGAGGGCCCTTCCTTCATTTATAACCACCGAGGAGCATTCATACATCTGTAACCACCGGGGACACTTCCTGCAACTGTAACCACCGGAGACCCTTCCTAAACCTGTAACTACCGGGGACCATTCCTGCACCTATAACCACCGAGGACCCTTCCTTCACCTTAAATCACCGGGGACCCTTCCTGCACCTGTAACCACCAAGGACCCTTCCTTCACCTGTAACCACCAGGGACCCTTTCTGCACGTGTAACCACCGGGGACCCTTCCTGCATCTGTAACCAATGAGGACCCTTCATACACCTGTAACCACCGAGGACCCTTCCTGAACCTGTAACCACCCAGGACCCTTCCTAAAGCTGTAACCACCAGGAACCCTTCCTACACCTGTAACCACCGAGGACCCGTCGTTCACCTGTAACCACCGAGGACCCTTCCTACACCTGTAACCTATACCTGTAACCATCGGGGATCTTTCCCACACCTGTAACCACCGGGGACCTTTCCTGCACTTGTAACGAACAGGGACCTTTCCTACACCTGTAACCTACACCTCTAACCACCGGTGACCCATCCTGCACCTGTAACCACCCAGGACCCTTCCTACACCTGTAACCTACACCTGTAACCACCGGGTACCCTTCCTGCACCTGTAACCACCGAGGACCCTTACTACACCCGTACCACCGGGGACACTTCCTGCACCTGTAACTTATACCTGTAACCACCGGGGACCTTTCCTACACCTGTAACCACCGGGGACACTTCCTGCACCTGTAACCACTGAGGACCCTTCCTTCACCTATAACCACAAAGGACCCTTCCTGCACCTGTAACCACAAAGGACCCTTCCTGCACCTGTACTACTGGGGACCCTTCCTGCACCTGTAACCCATACCTGTAACCATCAGGGACCTTTCCTACACCTGTAACCACCGGGGACCCTTCCTGCACCTGTAACTACCGGGGATTTTTCCTTCACCTGTAACCACCGAGGGCCCTTCCTGCACCTGTAACCACCGAGGGCCCTTCCTTCACCTGTAACCACCGGGAACCTTGCCTACACCTGTAACCACCAAGGACCTTTCCTGCACTTGTAACCACCAGGGACCCTTCCTACACCTGTAACCTACACCTGTAACCACCAGGGACCCTTCCTAAACCTGCAACCACCCAGAACCCTTCCTGCACCTGTACCACCGGGGACCCTTCCTGCACGTGTAACTTATACCTGTAACCACTGGGGACCTTTCCGACACCTGTAACCACTGGGGACCCTTCCTGCAACTGTAAACTATAGCTGTAACCACTGGGGAAGCTTCCTGCACCTGTTACCACCCGGTACCCTTCCTACACCTGTAACCACCGAGGACCCTTCCTTCACCTATAACCACCGAGGACACTTCCTACACCTGTAACCATTGGGGAACCTTCCTGCACCTGTAACTACCGAGGGCCCTTCCTTCAGCTGTAACCACCAAGGGCCCTTCCTGATCCTTTAACCACCGAGGGCCCTTCCTGCACCTGTAACCACCGGGGACCATTCCTGCACCTATAACCACCGAGGACCCTTCCTTCACCTTAAACCACCGGGGACCCTTCCTGCACCCGTAACCACCAAGGACCCTTCCTTCACCTGTAACCACCAGGGACCCTTTCTGCACGTGTAACCACCGGGGACCCTTCCTGCACCTGTAACCACTGAGGACCCTTCATACACCTGTAACCACTGAGGACCCTTCCTGCACCTGTAAGCACCCAGGACCGTTCCTACAGCTGTAACCACCGAGGACCCTTCCTACACCTGTAACCACCAGGGACCCTTCCTACACCTGTAACCACCGAGGACCCGTCGTTCACCTGTAACCATCGGGGACCTTTTCCACACCTGTAACCACCGTGGACCTTTCCTGCACTTGTAACCACCAGGGACCTTTCCTACACCTGTAACCTACACCTGTAACCACCGGTGACCCATCCTGCACCTGTAACCACCGGGGACCCTTCCTACACCTGTAACCACCGGTGACCCATCCTGCACCTGTAACCACCCAGGACCCTTCCTACACCTGTAACCTACCCCTGTAAAAAACGGGGACCCTTCCTGCACCTGTAACCACCGAGGACCCTTACTACACCTGTACCACCGGGGACACTACCTGCACCTGTAACTTATAGCTGTAACCACCGGGGACCTTTCCTACACCTGTAACCACCGGGGACCCTTCCTGCACCTGTAACCTATACCTGTAACCACTGGTGACCCTTCCTGCACCTGTAACCACCCGGTACCCTTCCTACACCTGTAACCACTGAGGACCCTTCCTTCACCTGTAACCACCGAGGACCCTTACTTCACCTATAACCACAAAGGACCCTTCCTGCACGTGTAACCACAAAGGACCCTTCCTGCACCTGTACTACCGGGGACCCTTCCTGCACCTGTAACCCATACCTGTAACCATCAGGGACCTTTCCTACACCTGTAACCACCGGGGACCCTTCCTGCAGCTGTAACTACCGGGGATCCTTCCTTCACCTTTAACCACCGAGGGCCCTTCCTGCACCTGTAACCACCGAGGGCCCTTCCTTCACCTGTAACCACCGGGAACCTTGCCTAAACCTGTAACCACCAGGGACCCTTCCTACACCTGTAACCTACACCTGTAACCACCCAGAACCCTTCCTGCACCTGTACCACCGGGGACCCTTCCTGCACGTGTAACTTATACCTGTGACCACTGGGGACCTTTCCTACACCTGTAACCACCCGGTACCCTTCCTACACCTGTAACCACTGAGGACCCATTCCTTCACCTATAACCACAAAGGACCCTTCCTGCACCTGTAACCTCAAAGGACCCTTCCTGCACCTGTAACCACAAAGGACCCTTCCAGCACCTGTACTACCGGGGACCCTTCCTGCACCTGTAACCCATACCTGTAACCATCAGGGACCTTTCCTACACCTGTAACCACCGGGGACCCTTCCTGCACCTGTAACCTACACCTGTAACCACCAGGGACCCATCCTGCACCTGTAACCACCCAGAACCTTTCCTACACCTGTAACCTACACCTGTAACCACCGGGGACCCTTACTACACCCGTACCACCGGGGACACTTCCTGCACCTGTAACTTATACCTGTAACCACCGGGGACCTTTCCTACACCTGTAACCACCGGGGACACTTCCTGCACCTGTAACCACTGAGGACCCTTCCTTCACCTATAACCACAAAGGACCCTTCCTGCACCTGTAACCACAAAGGACCCTTCCTGCACCTGTACTACTGGGGACCCTTCCTGCACCTGTAACCCATACCTGTAACCATCAGGGACCTTTCCTACACCTGTAACCACCGGGGACCCTTCCTGCACCTGTAACTACCGGGGATTTTTCCTTCACCTGTAACCACCGAGGGCCCTTCCTGCACCTGTAACCACCGAGGGCCCTTCCTTCACCTGTAACCACCGGGAACCTTGCCTACACCTGTAACCACCAAGGACCTTTCCTGCACTTGTAACCACCAGGGACCCTTCCTACACCTGTAACCTACACCTGTAACCACCAGGGACCCTTCCTAAACCTGCAACCACCCAGAACCCTTCCTGCACCTGTACCACCGGGGACCCTTCCTGCACGTGTAACTTATACCTGTAACCACTGGGGACCTTTCCGACACCTGTAACCACTGGGGACCCTTCCTGCAACTGTAAACTATAGCTGTAACCACTGGGGAAGCTTCCTGCACCTGTTACCACCCGGTACCCTTCCTACACCTGTAACCACCGAGGACCCTTCCTTCACCTATAACCACCGAGGACACTTCCTACACCTGTAACCATTGGGGAACCTTCCTGCACCTGTAACTACCGAGGGCCCTTCCTTCAGCTGTAACCACCAAGGGCCCTTCCTGATCCTTTAACCACCGAGGGCCCTTCCTGCACCTGTAACCACCGGGGACCATTCCTGCACCTATAACCACCGAGGACCCTTCCTTCACCTTAAACCACCGGGGACCCTTCCTGCACCCGTAACCACCAAGGACCCTTCCTTCACCTGTAACCACCAGGGACCCTTTCTGCACGTGTAACCACCGGGGACCCTTCCTGCACCTGTAACCACTGAGGACCCTTCATACACCTGTAACCACTGAGGACCCTTCCTGCACCTGTAAGCACCCAGGACCGTTCCTACAGCTGTAACCACCGAGGACCCTTCCTACACCTGTAACCACCAGGGACCCTTCCTACACCTGTAACCACCGAGGACCCGTCGTTCACCTGTAACCATCGGGGACCTTTTCCACACCTGTAACCACCGTGGACCTTTCCTGCACTTGTAACCACCAGGGACCTTTCCTACACCTGTAACCTACACCTGTAACCACCGGTGACCCATCCTGCACCTGTAACCACCGGGGACCCTTCCTACACCTGTAACCACCGGTGACCCATCCTGCACCTGTAACCACCCAGGACCCTTCCTACACCTGTAACCTACCCCTGTAAAAAACGGGGACCCTTCCTGCACCTGTAACCACCGAGGACCCTTACTACACCTGTACCACCGGGGACACTACCTGCACCTGTAACTTATAGCTGTAACCACCGGGGACCTTTCCTACACCTGTAACCACCGGGGACCCTTCCTGCACCTGTAACCTATACCTGTAACCACTGGTGACCCTTCCTGCACCTGTAACCACCCGGTACCCTTCCTACACCTGTAACCACTGAGGACCCTTCCTTCACCTGTAACCACCGAGGACCCTTACTTCACCTATAACCACAAAGGACCCTTCCTGCACGTGTAACCACAAAGGACCCTTCCTGCACCTGTACTACCGGGGACCCTTCCTGCACCTGTAACCCATACCTGTAACCATCAGGGACCTTTCCTACACCTGTAACCACCGGGGACCCTTCCTGCAGCTGTAACTACCGGGGATCCTTCCTTCACCTTTAACCACCGAGGGCCCTTCCTGCACCTGTAACCACCGAGGGCCCTTCCTTCACCTGTAACCACCGGGAACCTTGCCTAAACCTGTAACCACCAGGGACCCTTCCTACACCTGTAACCTACACCTGTAACCACCCAGAACCCTTCCTGCACCTGTACCACCGGGGACCCTTCCTGCACGTGTAACTTATACCTGTGACCACTGGGGACCTTTCCTACACCTGTAACCACCCGGTACCCTTCCTACACCTGTAACCACTGAGGACCCATTCCTTCACCTATAACCACAAAGGACCCTTCCTGCACCTGTAACCTCAAAGGACCCTTCCTGCACCTGTAACCACAAAGGACCCTTCCAGCACCTGTACTACCGGGGACCCTTCCTGCACCTGTAACCCATACCTGTAACCATCAGGGACCTTTCCTACACCTGTAACCACCGGGGACCCTTCCTGCACCTGTAACCTACACCTGTAACCACCAGGGACCCATCCTGCACCTGTAACCACCCAGAACCTTTCCTACACCTGTAACCTACACCTGTAACCACCGGGGACCCTTCCTGCACCTGTAACCACCGAGGACCCTTACTACAGCTGTACCACCGGGGAAACTTCCTGCACCTGTAACTTATACCTGTAACCACCGGGGACCTTTCCTACACCTGTAACCACCGGGGACCCTTCCTGCACCTGTAACCTATACCTGTAACCACTGGTGACCCTTCCTGCACCTGTAACCACCCGGTACCCTTCCTACACCTGTAACCACTGAGGACCCTTCCTTCACCTGTAACCACCGAGGGCCCTTCCTTCACCTGTAACCTCCGAGGACCCTCCCTTTACCTATAACCACAAAGGACCCTTCCTGCACCTGTAACCACAAAGGAAACTTCCTGCACCTGTACTACCGGGGACCCTTCCTGCACCTGTAACCCATATCTGTAATCATCAGGGACCTTTCCTACACCTGTAACCACTGGGGACCCTTCCTGCACCTGTAACCACCCGGTATCCTTCCTACAGCTGTAATCACCGAGGATACTTACTTCAGCTGTATCTTACACCTGTAACCATCACGGACGCTTCCTGCACCTGTACCACAGGGGACCCTTCCTCAATCTGTAACCTATACCTGTAACCATCGGGGACCTTTCCTACACCTGTAACCACCGAGGACCCATCCTTCACCTGTAACCATCGGGGAACCTTCCTGCACCTGAAACCACCGGGAACCCTTCCTTCACCTGTAACCACCGAGGACACTTCCTACACCTGTAACCACCGAGGACCCTTCCTGCACATGTAACCACCGAGGACCCTTCCTACACCTGTAACCATTGGGGAACCTTCCTGCACCTGTAACCACCTAGGGCCCTTCCTGCACCTGTAATCTATAGCTGTAACCACTGGGGAACCTTTCTGCACCTGTTACCACCCGGTGCCCTTCCTACACCTGTAACCACCGAGGACCCTCCCTTCACCTGCAACCACCGAGGACCCTTCCTACACCTGTAACCACCGGGGACCCTTCCTACACCTGTAACCACCGGGGACCATGCCTGCACCTATAACCACCGAGGACCCTTCCTTCACCTTCAACCACCGGGGACCCTTCCTGCACCTGTAACCACCAAGGACCCTTCCTACACCTGTAACCTACACCTGTAACCACCAGGGACCCTTCCTACACCTGTAACCTACACCTATAACCACCAGGGACCCTTCCTACACCTGTAACCTCCCAGAACCCTTCCTGCACCTGTACCACCGGGGACCCTTCCTGCACGTGTAACTTATACCTGTAACCACTGGGGACCTTTCCTACACCTGTAAGCAGCGGGGACCCTTCCTGCACCTGTAATCTATACCTGTAAACACTGGGGAACCTTCCTGCACCTGTTACCACCCGGTACCCTTCCTACACCTGTAACCACCGAGGACCCTTCCTTCACCTATAACCACCGAGGACCCTTCCTGTACCTGCAACCACTGAGGACCCTTCCTGCACCTGTAACCACCGGGGTCCCTCCCTGTACCTGTAGCCACCGGGGACCCTTCCTACAGCTGTAACCACCGGGGACCCTTCCTACACCTGTAACCTACACCTGTAACCACCAGGGACCCTTCCTACACCTGTAACCACCCAGAACCTTCCTGCACCTGTACCACCGGGGAACCTTCCTGCACGTGTAACTTATACCTGTAACCACTGGGGAACCTTCCTGCACCTGTTACCACCCTGTACACTTCCTACACCTGTAGCCACCGAGGACCCTCCCTTCACCTGCAACCACCGAGGACCCTTCCTTCACCTATAACCACCGAGGTCCCTTCCTACACCTGTAACCACCGAGGACCCTTCCTGCACCTGTAACCACCCAGGACCCTTCCTAAAGCTGTAACCACCGAGGACCCTTCCTACACCTGTAATTTACACCTGTAACCACCAGGAACCCTTCCTACACCTGTAACCACCGAGGACCCGTCGTTCACCTGTAACCACCGGGGACCCTTCCTACACCTGTAATCTATACCTGTAACCATCGGGGATCTTTCCCACACCTGTAACCACCGGGGACCTTTCCTGCACTTGTAACGAACAGGGACCTTTCCTACACCTGTAACCTACACCTCTAACCACCGGTGACCCATCCTGCACCTGTAACCACCCAGGACCCTTCCTACACCTGTAACCTACACCTGTAACCACCGGGGACCCTTCCTGCACCTGTAACCACCGAGGACCCTTACTACACCCGTACCACCGGGGACACTTCCTGCACCTGTAACTTATACCTGTAACCACCGGGGACCTTTCCAACACCTGTAACCACCGGGGACACTTCCTGCACCTGTAACCACTGAGGACCCTTCCTTCACCTATAACCACAAAGGACCCTTCCTGCACCTGTAACCACAAAGGACCCTTCCTGCACCTGTACTACTGGGGACCCTTCCTGCGCCTGTAACCCATACCTGTAACCATCAGGGACCTTTCTTACACCTGTAACCACTGGGGACCCTTCCTGCACCTGTAACTACCGGGGATTTTTCCTTCACCTGTAACCACCGAGGGCCCTTCCTGCACCTGTAACCTCCGAGGGCCCTTCCTTCACCTGTAACCACCGGGAACCTTGCCTACACCTGTAGCCACCAAGGACCTTTCCTGCACTTGTAACCACCAGGGACCCTTCCTACACCTGTAACCTACACCTGTAACCACCAGGGACCCTTCCTACACCTGCAACCACCCAGAACCCTTCCTGCACCTGTACCACCGGGGACCCTTCCTGCACGTGTAACTTATACCTGTAACCACTGGGGACCTTTCCTACAACTGTAACCACTGGGGACCCTTCCTGCACCTGTAAACTATAGCTGTAACCACTGGGGAACCTTCCTGCACCTGTTACCACCCGGTACCCTTCCTACACCTGTAACCACCGAGGACCCTCCCTTCACCTGTAACCACCGAGGACTCTTCCTTCACCTATAACCACCGAGGACACTTCCTACACCCGTAACCATTGGGGAAATTTCCTGCACCTGTAACTACCGAGGGCCCTTCCTTCAGCTGTAACCACCGAGGGCCCTTCCTGATCCTTTAATCACCGAAGGCCCTTCCTGCACCTGTAACCACCGGGGACCATTCCTGCACCTATAACCACCGAGGACCCTTCCTTCACCTTAAACCACCGGGGACGCTTCCTGCACCTGTAACCACCAAGGACCCTTCCTTCACCTGTAACCACCAGGGACCCTTTCTGCACGTGTAACCACCGGGGACCCTTCCTGCACCTGTAACCACTGAGGACCCTTCATACACCTGTAACCACTGAGGACCCTTCCTGCACATGTAAGCACCCAGGACTCTTCCTACAGCTGTAACCACCGAGGACCCTTCCTACACCTGTAACCACCAGGGACCCTTCCTACACCTGTAACCACCGAGGACCCGTCGTTCACCTGTAACCATCGGGGACCTTTTCCACACCTGTAACCACCGGGGTCCTTTCCTGCACTTGTAACGACCAGGGACCTTTCCTACACCTGTAACCTACACCTGTAACCACCGGTGACCCATCCTGCACCTGTAACCACCCAGGACCCTTCCTACACCTGTAACCTACACCTGTAAAAAACGGGGACCCTTCCTGCACCTGTAACCACCGAGGACCCTTACTACACCTGTACCACCGGGGACACTTCCTGCACCTGTAACTCATACCTGTAACCACCGGGGACCTTTCCTACACCTGTAACCACCGGGGACCCTTCCTGCACCTGTAACCTATACCTGTAACCACTGGTGACCCTTCCTGCACCTGTAACCACCGAGGACCCTTCCTTCACCAATAACCACAAAGGACCTTTCCTACACCTGTAACCACCGGGGACCCTTCCTGCAGCTGTAACTACCGGGGATCCTTCCTTCACCTGTAACCACCGAGGGCCCTTCCTGCACCTGTAACCACCGAGGGCCCTTCCTTCACCTGTAACCACCGGGAACCTTGCCTAAACCTGTAACCACCAAGGACCTTTCCTACACCTGTAACCACCGGTGACCCTTCCTGCACCTGTAACCACCCGGTACCCTTCCTACACCTGTAACCACTGAGGACCCTTCCTTCACCTGTAACCACCGAGGACCCTTCCTTCACCAATAACCACAAAGGACCTTTCCTACACCTGTAACCACCGGGGACCCTTCCAGCAGCTGTAACTACCGGGGATCCTTCCTTCACCTGTAACCACCGAGGGCCCTTCCTACACCTGTAACCACCCAGAACCCTTCCTGCACCTGTACCACCGGGGACCCTTCCTGCACGTGTAACTTATACCTGTGACCACTGGGGACCTTTCCTACACCTGTAACCAGCGGGGACCCTTCCTGCACCTGTAACCTATACCTGTAACCACTGGTGACCCTTCCTGCACCTGTAACCACCCGGTACCCTTCCTACACCTGTAACCACTGAGGACCCATTCCTTCACCTATAACCACAAAGGACCCTTCCTGCACCTGTAACCTCAAAGGACCCTTCCTGCACCTGTAACCACAAAGGACCCTTCCAGCACCTGTACTACCGGGGACCCTTCCTGCACCTGTAACCCATACCTGTAACCATCAGGGACCTTTCCTACACCTGTAACCACCGGGGACCCTTCCTGCACCTGTAACTACCGGAGACCCTTCCTTCACCTGTACCACCAAGGGCCCAACCTGCACCTGTAACCACTGAGGGCCCTTCCTTCACCTGTAACATGCACCTGTAACCACCGGGGACTCTTCCTGCACCTGTAACCACCAGGCACCCTTCCTACACCTGTAACCTACACCTGTAACCACCAGGGACCCATCCTGCACCTGTAACACCCAGGACCTTTCCTACACCTGGAACCTACACCTGTAACCACCGGGGACCCTTCCTACACCTGTAACCACTGAGGACCCTTACTACAGCTGTACCACCGGGGAAACTTCCTGCACCTGTAACTTATACCTGTAACCACCGGGGACCTTTGCTACACCTGTAACCACCGGGGACCCTTCCTGCACCTGTAACCTATACCTGTAACCACTGGTGACCCTTCCTGCACCTGTAACCACCCGGTACCCTTCCTTCACCTGTAACCTCCGAGGACCCTCCCTTCACCTATAACCACAAAGGACCCTTCCTGCACCTGTAACCACAAAGGACCCTTCCTGCACCTGTACTACCGGGGACCCTTCCTGCACCTGTAACCCATATCTGTAAACATCATAAACCTTTCCTACACCTGTAACCACTGGGGACCCTTCCTGCACCTGTAACCACCCGGTATCCTTCCTACAGCTGTAATCACTGAGGACACTTCCTTCAGCTGTATCTTACACCTGTAACCATCACGGACTCTTCCTACACTGTACCACAGGGGACCCTTCCTCAACATGTAACCTATACCTGTAACCATTGGGGACCTTTCCTACACCTGTAACCACCGAGGACCCATCCTTCACCTGTAACCATCGGGGAACCTTCCTGCACCTGAAGCCACCGGGGACCCTTCCTTCACATGTAACCACCGAGGACCCTTCCTACACCTGTAACCACCGAGGACCCTTCCTTCACCTGTAACCACCAGGGACCCTTTCTGCACGTGTAACCACCGGGGACCCTTCCTGCATCTGTAACCAATGAGGACCCTTCATACACCTGTAACCACCGAGGACCCTTCCTGAACCTGTAACCACCCAGGACCCTTCCTAAAGCGGTAACCACCGAGGACCCTTCCTACACCTGTAACTTACACCTGTAACCACCAGGAACCCTTCCTACACCTGTAACCACCGAGGACCCGTCGTTCACCTGTAACCACCGAGGACCCTTCCTACACCTGTAACCTATGCCTGTAACCATCGGGGATCTTTCCCACACCTGTAACCACCGGGGACCTTTCCTGCACTTGTAACGAACAGGGACCTTTCCTACACCTGTAACCTACACCTCTAACCACCGGTGACCCATCCTGCACCTGTAACCACCCAGGACCCTTCCTACACCTGTAACCTACACCTGTAACCACCGGGTACCTTTCCTGCACCTGTAACCACCGAGGACCCTTCCTTCACCTTAAACCACCGGGGACCCTTCCTGCACCTGTAACCACCAAGGACCCTTCCTTCACCTGTAACCACCAGGGACCCTTTCTGCACGTGTAACCACCGGGGACCCTTCCTGCACCTGTAACCACTGAGGACCCTTCATACACCTGTAACCACTGAGGACCCTTCCTGCACCTGTAAGCACGCAGGACTCTTCCTACAGCTGTAACCACCGAGGAACCTTCCTACACCTGTAGCCACCAGGGACCCTTCCTACACCTGTAACCACCGAGGACCCGTCGTTCACCTGTAACCATCGGGGACCTTTTCCACACCTGTAACCACCGGGGACCTTTCCTGCACTTGTAACGACCAGGGACCTTTCCTACACCTGTAACCTACACCTGTAACCACCGGTGACCCATCCTGCACCTGTAACCACCCAGGACCCTTCCTGCACCTGTAACCACCGAGGACCCTTACTAAACCTGTACCACCGGGGACACTTCCTGCACCTGTAACTCATACCTGTAACCAGCGGGGACCTTTCCTACACCTGTAACCACCGGGGACCCTTCCTGCACCTGTAACCACCAGGGACCCTTCCTACACCTGTAACCTACACCTGTAACCACCCAGAACCCTTCCTGCACCTGTACCACCGGGGACCCTTCCTGCACGTGTAACTTATACCTGTGACCACTGGGGACCTTTCCTACACCTGTAACCAGCGGGGACCCTTCCTGCACCTGTAACCTATACCTGTAACCACTGGTGACCCTTCCTGCACCTGTAACCACCCGGTACCCTTCCTACACCTGTAACCACTGAGGACCCATTCCTTCACCTATAACCACAAAGGACCCTTCCTGCACCTGTAACCTCAAAGGACCCTTCCTGCACCTGTAACCACAAAGGACCCTTCCAGCACCTGTACTACCGGGGACCCTTCCTGCACCTGTAACCCATACCTGTAACCATCAGGGACCTTTCCTACACCTGTAACCACCGGGGACCCTTCCTGCACCTGTAACCCATACCTGTAACCATCAGGGACCTTTCCTACACCTGTAACCACCGGGGACCCTTCCTGCACCTGTAACTACCGGGGACCCTTCCTTCACCTGTACCACCAAGGGCCCAACCTGCACCTGTAACCACTGAGGGCCCTTCCTTCACCTGTAACATGCACCTGTAACCACCGGGGACTCTTCCTGCACCTGTAACCACCAGGCACACTTCCTACACCTGTAACCTACACCTGTAACCACCAGGGACCCATCCTGCACCTGTAACACCCAGGACCTTTCCTACACCTGTAACCTACACCTGTAACCACCGGGGACCCTTCCTACACCTGTAACCACTGAGGACCCTTACTACAGTTGTACCACCGGGGAAACTTCCTGCACCTGTAACTTATACCTGTAACCACCGGGGACCTTTGCTACACCTGTAACCACCGGGGACCCTTCCTGCACCTGTAACCTATACCTGTAACCACTGGTGACCCTTCCTGCACCTGTAACCACCCGGTACCCTTCCTTCACCTGTAACCTCCGAGGACCCTCCCTTCACCTATAACCACAAAGGACCCTTCCTGCACCTGTAACCACAAAGGACCCTTCCTGCACCTGTACTACCGGGGACCCTTCCTGCACCTGTAACCCATATCTGTAAACATCAGGGACCTTTCCTACACCTGTAACCACTGGGGACCCTTCCTGCACCTGTAACCACCCGGTATCCTTCCTACAGCTGTAATCACCGAGGACACTTCCTTCAGCTGTATCTTACACCTGTAACCATCACGGACTCTTCCTACACCTGTACCACAGGGGACCCTTCCTCAACATGTAACCTATACCTGTAACCATTGGGGACCTTTCCTACACCTGTAACCACCGAGGACCCATCCTTCACCTGTAACCATCGGGGAACCTTCCTGCACCTGAAGCCACCGGGGACCCTTCCTTCACCTGTAACCACCGAGGACCCTTCCTACACCTGTAACCACCGAGGACCCTTCCTGCACATGTAACCACCGAGGACCCTTCCTACACCTGTAACCATTGGGGACCCTTCCTACACCTATAACCACCGAGGGCCCTTCCTGATCCTTTAACCACCGAGGGCCCTTCCTGCACCTGTGACCACCGAGGGCCCTTCCTTCATTTATAACCACCGAGGACCATTCATACATCTGTAACCACCGGGGACACTTCCTGCAACTGTAACCACCGGAGACCCTTCCTAAACCTGTAACTACCGGGGACCATTCCTGCACCTATAACCACCGAGGACCCTTCCTTCACCTTAAATCACCGGGGACCCTTCCTGCACCTGTAACCACCAAGGACTCTTCCTTCACCTGTAACCACCAGGGACCCTTTCTGCACGTGTAACCACCGGGGACCCTTCCTGCATCTGTAACCAATGAGGACCCTTCATACACCTGTAACCACCGAGGACCCTTCCTGCACCTGTAAGCACCCAGGACCCTTCCTAAAGCTGTAACCACCAGGAACCCTTCCTACACCTGTAACCACCGAGGACCCTTCCTACACCTGTAACCTATACCTGTAACCATCGGGGATCTTTCCCACACCTGTAACCACCGGGGACCTTTCCTGCACTTGTAACGAACAGGGACCTTTCCTACACCTGTAACCTACACCTCTAACCACCGGTGACCCATCCTGCACCTGTAACCACCCAGGACCCTTCCTACACCTGTAACCTACACCTGTAACCACCGGGTACCCTTCCTGCACCTGTAACCACCGAGGACCCTTACTACACCCGTACCACCAGGGACACTTCCTGCACCTGTAACTTATACCTGTAACCACCGGGGACCTTTCCTACACCTGTAACCACCGGGGACACTTCCTGCACCTGTAACCACTGAGGACCCTTCCTTCACCTATAACCACAAAGGACCCTTCCTGCACCTGTAACCACAAAGGACCCTTCCTGCACCTGTACTACTGGGGACCCTTCCTGCACCTGTAACCCATACCTGTAACCATCAGGGACCTTTCCTACACCTGTAACCACCGGGGACCCTTCCTGCACCTGTAACTACCGGGATTTTTCCTTCACCTGTAACCACCGAGGGCCCTTCCTGCACCTGTAACCACCGAGGGCCCTTCCTTCACCTGTAACCACCGGGAACCTTGCCTACACCTGTAACCACCAAGGACCTTTCCTGCACTTGTAACCACCAGGGACCCTTCCTACACCTGTAACCTACACCTGTAACCACCAGGGACCCTTCCTAAACCTGCAACCACCCAGAACCCTTCCTGCACCTGTACCACCGGGGACCCTTCCTGCACGTGTAACTTATACCTGTAACCACTGGGGACCTTTCCGACACCTGTAACCACTGGGGACCCTTCCTGCAACTGTAAACTATAGCTGTAACCACTGGGGAACCTTCCTGCACCTATTACCACCCGGTACCCTTCCTACACCTGTAACCACCGAGGACCCTTCACCTATAATCACCGAGGACACTTCCTACACCCGTAACCATTGGGGAACCTTCCTGCACCTGTAACTACCGAGGGCCCTTCCTTCAGCTGTAACCACCAAGGGCCCTTCCTGCACCCGTAACCACCAAGGACCCTTCCTTCACCTGTAACCACCAGGGACCCTTTCTGCACGTGTAACCACCGGGGACCCTTCCTGCACCTGTAACCACTGAGGACCCTTCATACACCTGTAACCACTGAGGACCCTTCCTGCACCTGTAAGCACCCAGGACCCTTCCTACAGCTGTAACCACCGAGGACCCTTCCTACACCTGTAACCACCAGGGACCCTTCCTACACCTGTAACCACCGAGGACCCGTCGTTCACCTGTAACCATCGGGGACCTTTTCCACACCTGTAACCACCGTGGACCTTTCCTGCACTTGTAACCACCAGGGACCTTTCCTACACCTGTAACCTACACCTGTAACCACCGGTGACCCATCCTGCACCTGTAACCACCCAGGACCCTTCCTACACCTGTAACCTACCCTTGTAAAAAACGGGGACCCTTCCTGCACCTGTAACCACCGAGGACCCTTACTACACCTGTACCACCGGGGACACTACCTGCACCTGTAACTTATAGCTGTAACCACCGGGGACCTTTCCTACACCTGTAACCACCGGGGACCCTTCCTGCACCTGTAACCTATACCTGTAACCACTGGTGACCCTTCCTGCACCTGTAACCACCCGGTACCCTTCCTACACCTGTAACCACTGAGGACCCTTCCTTCACCTGTAACCACCGAGGACCCTTACTTCACCTATAACCACAAAGGACCCTTCCTGCACGTGTAACCACAAAGGACCCTTCCTGCACCTGTACTACCGGGGACCCTTCCTGCACCTGTAACCCATACCTGTAACCATCAGGGACCTTTCCTACACCTGTAACCACCGGGGACCCTTCCTGCACCTGTAACCACTGAGGACCCTTACTACAGCTGTACCACAGGGGACCCTTCCTCAACATGTAACCTATACCTGTAACCATTGGGGACCTTTCCTACACCTGTAACCACCGAGGACCCATCCTTCACCTGTAACCATCGGGGAACCTTCCTGCACCTGAAACCACCGGGGACCCTTCCTTCACCTGTAACCACCGAGGACCCATCCTTCACCTGTAACCATCGGGGAACCTTCCTGCACCTGAAACCACCGGGGACCCTTCCTTCACCTGTAACCACCGAGGACCCTTCCTACACCTGTAACCATTGGGGAACCTTCCTGCACCTGTAACCACCTAGGGCCCTTCCTTCAGCTGTAACCACCGGTGGACCCTTCCTACACCTGTTACCACCGAGGACCCTTCCTACACCTGTCACCACCGAGGGCCCTTCCTGCACCAGTAACCACCGAGGGCCCTTCCTGCACCTGTAACCACCGAGGGCCCTTCCTTCATTTATAACCACCGAGGACGATTCATACATCTGTAACCACCGGGGACAACTTCCTGCAACTGTAACCACCGGGGACACTTCCTGCAACTGTAACCACCGGGGACCCTTCCTACACCTGTAACCACCGAGGGCCCTTCCTTCAGCTGTAACCACCGGGGGACCCTTCCTACACCTGTAACCACTGGGGACCCTTCCTACACCTATAACCACCGAGGGCCCTTCCTGATCCTTTAACCACCGAGGGCCCTTCCTGCACCTGTGACCACCGAGGGCCCTTCCTTCATTTATAACCACCGAGGACCATTCATACATCTGTAACCACCGGGGACACTTCCTGCAACTGAAACCACCGGAGACCCTTCCTAAACCTGTAACTACCGGGGACCATTCCTGCACCTATAACCACCGAGGACCCTTCCTTCACCTTAAATCACCGGGGACCCTTCCTGCACCTGTAACCACCAAGGACCCTTCCTTCACCTGTAACCACCAGGGACCCTTTCTGCACGTGTAACCACCGGGGACCCTTCCTTCATTTATAACCATTGAGGACCATTCATACATCTGTAACCACCGGGGACAACTTCCTGCAACTGTAACCACCGGGGACCCTTCCTACACCTGTAACCACTGAAGGCCCTTCCTTCACCTGTAACCACCGAGGACCCTTCCTTCACCTATAACCCCCCAGGACCCTTCCTGCACCTGTAGCCACCGGGGACCCTTCCTACACTGTAAACACCAGGGACACTTCATGCACCTGTAGCCACGGGTGACCCTTCCTACACCTGTAAACACCGGGGACCCTTCCTGCACCTGTAACTACCGGGGATCCTTCCTTCACCTGTAACCACCGAAGGCCCTTCCTGCACCTATAACCACCGAGGGCCCTTCCTTCACCTGTAAACACCGGGAACCTTGCCTACACCTATAACCACCAAGGACCTTTCCTGCACTTGTAACCACCAGGGACCCTTCCTACACCTGTAACCTACACCTGTAACCACCAGGGACCCTTCCTACACCTGTAACCACCCAGAACCCTTCCTGCACCTGTAACCACCGAGGACCCATCCTTCACCTTTAACCATCGGGGAACCTTCCTGCACCTGAAACTACCGGGGACCCTTCCTTCACCTGTAACCACCGAGGACCCTTCCTACACCTGTAACCACCGAGGACCCTTCCTGCATCTGTAACCACTGAGGACCCTTCCTGCACATGTAACCACCGGGGAACCTCCCTGCACCTGTAGCCACCGAGGACCCATCCTTCACCTGTAACCATCGGGGAACCTTCCTGCACCTGAAACCACAGGGGGCCCTTCCTTCACCTGTAACCACCGAAGACCCTTCCTACACCTGTAACCACCGAGGACCCTTCCTGCACATGTAACCACCGAGGACCCTTCCTACACCTGTAACCATTGGGGAACCTTCCTGCACCTGTAACCCCCGGGGACCATTCCTGCACCTGTAACCTATACCTGTAACCACCGGGGACCATTCCGGCAGCTGTAACTACCGGGGATCCTTCCTTCACCTGTAACCACCGAGGGCCCTTCCTGCACCTGTAAGCACTGAGGGCCCTTCCTTCACCTGTAACCACCGGGAACCTTGCCTAAACCTGTAACCACCAAGGACCTTTCCTGCACCTGTTACCACCAGGGACCCTTCCTACACCTGTAACCTACACCTGTAACCACCCAGAACCCTTCCTGCACCTGTACCACCGGGGACCCTTCCTGCACGTGTAACTTATACCTGTGACCACTGGGGACCTTTCCTACACCTGTAACCAGCGGGGACCCTTCCTGCACCTGTAACCTATACCTGTAACCACTGGTGACCCTTCCTGCACCTGTAACCACCCGGTACCCTTCCTACACCTGTAACTACTGAGGACCCATTCCTTCACCTATAACCACAAAGGACCCTTCCTGCACCTGTAACCTCAAAGGACCCTTCCTGCACCTGTAACCACAAAGGACCCTTCCTGCACCTGTACTACCGGGGCCCTTCTTGCACCTGTAACCCATACCTGTAACCATCAGGGACCTTTCCTACACCTGTAACCACCGGGGACCCTTCCTGCACCTGTAACTACCGGGGACCCTTCCTTCACCTGTACCACCAAGGGCCCAACCTGCACCTGTAACCACTGAGGGCCCTTCCTTCACCTGTAACATGCACCTGTAACCACCGGGGACTCTTCCTGCACCTGTAACCACCAGGCACCCTTCCTACACCTGTAACCTACACCTGTAACCACCGACCCATCCTGCACCTGTAACACCCAGGACCTTTCCTACACCTGTAACCTACACCTGTAACCACCGGGGACCCTTCCTGCACCTGTAACCACTGAGGACCCTTACTACAGCTGTACCACCGGGGAAACTTCCTGCACCTGTAACTTATACCTGTAACCACCGGGGACCTTTGCTACACCTGTAACCACCGGGGACCCTTCCTGCACCTGTAACCTATACCTGTAACCACTGGTGACCCTTCCTACACCTATAACCACCGAGGGCCCTTCCTTCACCTATAACCCCCCAGGACCCTTCCTGCACCTGTAGCCACCGGGGACCCTTCCTACACTGTAAACACCGGGGACACTTCCTGCACCTGTAGCCACGGGTGACCCTTCCTACACCTGTAAACACCGGGGACCCTTCCTGCACCTGTAACTACCGGGGATCCTTCCTTCACCTGTAACCACCGAAGGCCCTTCCTGCACCTATAACCACCGAGGGCCCTTCCTTCACCTGTAAACACCGGGAACCTTGCCTACACCTATAACCACCAAGGACCTTTCCTGCTCTTGTAACCACCAGGGACCCTTCCTACACCTGTAACCTACACGTGTAACCACCAGGGAAACTTCCTGCACCTGTAACCACCTAGGGCCCTTCCTTCAGCTGTAACCACCGAGGACCCTTCCTACACCTGTCACCACCGAGGGCCCTTCCTGCACCAGTAACCACCGAGGGCCCTTCCTGCACCTGTAACCACCGAGGGCCCTTCCTTCATTTATAACCACCGAGGACGATTCATACATCTGTAACCACCGGGGACAACTTCCTGCAACTGTAACCACCAGGGACACTTCCTGCAACTGTAACCACCGGGGACCCTTCCTACACCTGTAACCACCGAGGGCCCTTCCTTCAGCTGTAACCACCGGGGGACCCTTCCTACACCTGTAACCACTGGGGACCCTTCCTACACCTATAACCACCGAGGGCCCTTCCTGATCCTTTAACCACCGAGGGCCCTTCCTGCACCTGTGACCACCGAGGGCCCTTCCTTCATTTATAACCACCGAGGACCATTCATACATCTGTAACCACCGGGGACACTTCCTGCAACTGAAACCACCGGAGACCCTTCCTAAACCTGTAACTACCGGGGACCATTCCTGCACCTATAACCACCGAGGACCCTTACTTCACCTATAACCACAAAGGACCCTTCCTGCACGTGTAACCACAAAGGACCCTTCCTGCACCTGTACTACCGGGGACCCTTCCTGCACCTGTAACCCATACCTGTAACCATCAGGGACCTTTCCTACACCTGTAACCACCGGGGACCCTTCCTGCACCTGTAACCACTGAGGACCCTTACTACAGCTGTACCACAGGGGACCCTTCCTCAACATGTAACCTATACCTGTAACCATTGGGGACCTTTCCTACACCTGTAACCACCGAGGACCCATCCTTCACCTGTAACCATCGGGGAACCTTCCTGCACCTGAAACCACCGGGGACCCTTCCTTCACCTGTAACCACCGAGGACCCATCCTTCACCTGTAACCATCGGGGAACCTTCCTGCACCTGAAACCACCGGGGACCCTTCCTTCACCTGTAACCACCGAGGACCCTTCCTACACCTGTAACCATTGGGGAACCTTCCTGCACCTGTAACCACCTAGGGCCCTTCCTTCAGCTGTAACCACCGGTGGACCCTTCCTACACCTGTTACCACCGAGGACCCTTCCTACACCTGTCACCACCGAGGGCCCTTCCTGCACCAGTAACCACCGAGGGCCCTTCCTGCACCTGTAACCACCGAGGGCCCTTCCTTCATTTATAACCACCGAGGACGATTCATACATCTGTAACCACCGGGGACAACTTCCTGCAACTGTAACCACCGGGGACACTTCCTGCAACTGTAACCACCGGGGACCCTTCCTACACCTGTAACCACCGAGGGCCCTTCCTTCAGCTGTAACCACCGGGGGACCCTTCCTACACCTGTAACCACTGGGGACCCTTCCTACACCTATAACCACCGAGGGCCCTTCCTGATCCTTTAACCACCGAGGGCCCTTCCTGCACCTGTGACCACCGAGGGCCCTTCCTTCATTTATAACCACCGAGGACCATTCATACATCTGTAACCACCGGGGACACTTCCTGCAACTGAAACCACCGGAGACCCTTCCTAAACCTGTAACTACCGGGGACCATTCCTGCACCTATAACCACCGAGGACCCTTCCTTCACCTTAAATCACCGGGGACCCTTCCTGCACCTGTAACCACCAAGGACCCTTCCTTCACCTGTAACCACCAGGGACCCTTTCTGCACGTGTAACCACCGGGGACCCTTCCTTCATTTATAACCATTGAGGACCATTCATACATCTGTAACCACCGGGGACAACTTCCTGCAACTGTAACCACCGGGGACCCTTCCTACACCTGTAACCACTGAAGGCCCTTCCTTCACCTGTAACCACCGAGGACCCTTCCTTCACCTATAACCCCCCAGGACCCTTCCTGCACCTGTAGCCACCGGGGACCCTTCCTACACTGTAAACACCAGGGACACTTCATGCACCTGTAGCCACGGGTGACCCTTCCTACACCTGTAAACACCGGGGACCCTTCCTGCACCTGTAACTACCGGGGATCCTTCCTTCACCTGTAACCACCGAAGGCCCTTCCTGCACCTATAACCACCGAGGGCCCTTCCTTCACCTGTAAACACCGGGAACCTTGCCTACACCTATAACCACCAAGGACCTTTCCTGCACTTGTAACCACCAGGGACCCTTCCTACACCTGTAACCTACACCTGTAACCACCAGGGACCCTTCCTACACCTGTAACCACCCAGAACCCTTCCTGCACCTGTAACCACCGAGGACCCATCCTTCACCTTTAACCATCGGGGAACCTTCCTGCACCTGAAACTACCGGGGACCCTTCCTTCACCTGTAACCACCGAGGACCCTTCCTACACCTGTAACCACCGAGGACCCTTCCTGCATCTGTAACCACTGAGGACCCTTCCTGCACATGTAACCACCGGGGAACCTCCCTGCACCTGTAGCCACCGAGGACCCATCCTTCACCTGTAACCATCGGGGAACCTTCCTGCACCTGAAACCACAGGGGGCCCTTCCTTCACCTGTAACCACCGAAGACCCTTCCTACACCTGTAACCACCGAGGACCCTTCCTGCACATGTAACCACCGAGGACCCTTCCTACACCTGTAACCATTGGGGAACCTTCCTGCACCTGTAACCCCCGGGGACCATTCCTGCACCTGTAACCTATACCTGTAACCACCGGGGACCATTCCGGCAGCTGTAACTACCGGGGATCCTTCCTTCACCTGTAACCACCGAGGGCCCTTCCTGCACCTGTAAGCACTGAGGGCCCTTCCTTCACCTGTAACCACCGGGAACCTTGCCTAAACCTGTAACCACCAAGGACCTTTCCTGCACCTGTTACCACCAGGGACCCTTCCTACACCTGTAACCTACACCTGTAACCACCCAGAACCCTTCCTGCACCTGTACCACCGGGGACCCTTCCTGCACGTGTAACTTATACCTGTGACCACTGGGGACCTTTCCTACACCTGTAACCAGCGGGGACCCTTCCTGCACCTGTAACCTATACCTGTAACCACTGGTGACCCTTCCTGCACCTGTAACCACCCGGTACCCTTCCTACACCTGTAACTACTGAGGACCCATTCCTTCACCTATAACCACAAAGGACCCTTCCTGCACCTGTAACCTCAAAGGACCCTTCCTGCACCTGTAACCACAAAGGACCCTTCCTGCACCTGTACTACCGGGGCCCTTCTTGCACCTGTAACCCATACCTGTAACCATCAGGGACCTTTCCTACACCTGTAACCACCGGGGACCCTTCCTGCACCTGTAACTACCGGGGACCCTTCCTTCACCTGTACCACCAAGGGCCCAACCTGCACCTGTAACCACTGAGGGCCCTTCCTTCACCTGTAACATGCACCTGTAACCACCGGGGACTCTTCCTGCACCTGTAACCACCAGGCACCCTTCCTACACCTGTAACCTACACCTGTAACCACCGACCCATCCTGCACCAGTAACACCCAGGACCTTTCCTACACCTGTAACCTACACCTGTAACCACCGGGGACCCTTCCTGCACCTGTAACCACTGAGGACCCTTACTACAGCTGTACCACCGGGGAAACTTCCTGCACCTGTAACTTATACCTGTAACCACCGGGGACCTTTGCTACACCTGTAACCACCGGGGACCCTTCCTGCACCTGTAACCTATACCTGTAACCACTGGTGACCCTTCCTACACCTATAACCACCGAGGGCCCTTCCTTCACCTATAACCCCCCAGGACCCTTCCTGCACCTGTAGCCACCGGGGACCCTTCCTACACTGTAAACACCGGGGACACTTCCTGCACCTGTAGCCACGGGTGACCCTTCCTACACCTGTAAACACCGGGGACCCTTCCTGCACCTGTAACTACCGGGGATCCTTCCTTCACCTGTAACCACCGAAGGCCCTTCCTGCACCTATAACCACCGAGGGCCCTTCCTTCACCTGTAAACACCGGGAACCTTGCCTACACCTATAACCACCAAGGACCTTTCCTGCTCTTGTAACCACCAGGGACCCTTCCTACACCTGTAACCTACACGTGTAACCACCAGGGAACCTTCCTGCACCTGTAACCACCTAGGGCCCTTCCTTCAGCTGTAACCACCGAGGACCCTTCCTACACCTGTCACCACCGAGGGCCCTTCCTGCACCAGTAACCACCGAGGGCCCTTCCTGCACCTGTAACCACCGAGCGCCCTTCCTTCATTTATAACCACCGAGGACGATTCATACATCTGTAACCACCGGGGACAACTTCCTGCAACTGTAACCACCAGGGACACTTCCTGCAACTGTAACCACCGGGGACCCTTCCTACACCTGTAACCACCGAGGGCCCTTCCTTCAGCTGTAACCACCGGGGGACCCTTCCTACACCTGTAACCACTGGGGACCCTTCCTACACCTATAACCACCGAGGGCCCTTCCTGATCCTTTAACCACCGAGGGCCCTTCCTGCACCTGTGACCACCGAGGGCCCTTCCTTCATTTATAACCACCGAGGACCATTCATACATCTGTAACCACCGGGGACACTTCCTGCAACTGAAACCACCGGAGACCCTTCCTAAACCTGTAACTACCGGGGACCATTCCTGCACCTATAACCACCGAGGACCCTTCCTTCACCTTAAATCACCGGGGACCCTTCCTGCACCTGTAACCACCAAGGACCCTTCCTTCACCTGTAACCACCAGGGACCCTTTCTGCACGTGTAACCACCGGGGACCCTTCCTTCATTTATAACCATCGAGGACCATTCATACATCTGTAACCACCGGGGACAACTTCCTGCAACTGTAACCACCGGGGACCCTTCCTACACCTGTAACCACTGAAGGCCCTTCCTTCACCTGTAACCACCGAGGACCCTTCCTTCACCTATAACCCCCCAGGACCCTTACTGCACCTGTAGCCACCGGGGACCCTTCCTACACTGTAAACACCAGGGACACTTCATGCACCCGTAGCCACGGGTGACCCTTCCTACACCTGTAACCCCCGGGGACCATTCCTGCACCTGTAACCTATACCTGTAACCACCGGGGACCATTCCTGCAGCTGTAACTACCGGGTATCCTTCCTTCACCTGTAACCACCGAGGGCCCTTCCTGCACCTGTAAGCACTGAGGGCCCTTCCTTCACCTGTAACCACCGGGAACCTTGCCTAAACCTGTAACCACCAAGGACCTTTCCTGCACCTGTAACCACCAGGGACCCTTCCTACACCTGTAACCTACACCTGTAACCACCCAGAACCCTTCCTGCACCTGTACCACCGGGGACCCTTCCTGCACGTGTAACTTATACCTGTGACCACTGGGGACCTTTCCTACACCTGTAACCAGCGGGGACCCTTCCTGCACCTGTAACCTATACCTGTAACCACTGGTGACCCTTCCTGCACCTGTAACCACCCGGTACCCTTCCTACACCTGTAACTACTGAGGACCCATTCCTTCACCTATAACCACAAAGGACCCTTCCTGCACCTGTAACCTCAAAGGACCCTTCCTGCACCTGTAACCACAAAGGACCCTTCCCGCACCTGTACTACCGGAGAACCTTCTTGCACCTGTAACCCATACCTGTAACCATCAGGGACCTTTCCTACACCTGTAACCACCGGGGACCCTTCCTGCACCTGTAACTACCGGGGACCCTTCCTTCACCTGTACCACCAAGGGCCCAACCTGCACCTGTAACCACTGAGGGCCCTTCCTTCACCTGTAACATGCACCTGTAACCACCGGGGACTCTTCCTGCACCTGTAACCACCAGGCACCCTTCCTACACCTGTAACCTACACCTGTAACCACCGACCCATCCTGCACCTGTAACACCCAGGACCTTTCCTACACCTGTAACCTACACCTGTAACCACCGGGGACCCTTCCTGCACCTGTAACCACTGAGGACCCTTACTACAGCTGTACCACCGGGGAAACTTCCTGCACCTGTAACTTATACCTGTAACCACCGGGGACCTTTGCTACACCTGTAACCACCGGGGACCCTTCCTGCACCTGTAACCTATACCTGTAACCACTGGTGACCCTTCCTGCACCTGTAACCACCCGGTACCCTTCCTTCACTTGTAACCTCCGAGGACCCTCCCTTCACCTACAACCACAAAGGACCCTTCCTGCACCTGTAACCACAAAGGACCCTTCCTGCACCTGTACTACCGGGGACCCTTCCTGCACTTGTAACCCATATCTGTAAACATCAGGGACCTTTCCTACACCTGTAACCACTGGGGACCCCTCCTGCACCTGTAACCACACGGTATCCTTCCTACAGCTGTAATCACCGAGGACACTTCCTTCAGCTGTATCTTACACCTGTAACCATCACGGACTCTTCCTACACCTGTACCACAGGGGACCCTTTCTCAACATGTAACCTATACCTGTAACTATTGGGGACCTTTCCTACACCTGTAACCACCGAGGACCCATCCTTCACCTGTAACCATCGGGGAACCTTCCTGCACCTGAAACCACCGGGGACCCTTCCTTCACCTGTAACCACCGAGGACCCTTCCTACACCTGTAACCACCGAGGACCCTTCCTGCACATGTAACCACCGAGGACCCTTCCTACACCTGTCACCACCGAGGGCCCTTCCTGCACCAGTAACCACCGAGGGCCCTTCCTGCACCAGTAACCACCGAGGGCCCTTCCTGCACCTGTAACCACCGAGGGCCCTTCCTTCATTTATAACCACCGAGCACCATTCATACATCTGTAACCACCGGGGACAACTTCCTGCAACTGTAACCACCGGGGACACTTCCTGCAACTGTAACCACCGGGGACCCTTCCTACACCTGTAACCACCGAGGGCCCTTCCTTCAGCTGTAACCACCGGGGGACCCTTCCTACACCTGTAACCACTGGGGACCCTTCCTACACCTATAACCACCGAGGGCCCTTCCTTCACCTATAACCCCCCAGGACCCTTCCTGCACCTGTAGCCACCGGGGACCCTTCCTACACTGTAAACACCGGGGACACTTCCTGCACCTGTAGCCACGGGTGACCCTTCCTACACCTGCAAACACCGGGGACCCTTCCTGCACCTGTAACTACCGGGGATCCTTCCTTCACCTGTAACCACCGAAGGCCCTTCCTGCACCTATAACCACCGAGGGCCCTTCCTTCACCTGTAAACACCGGGAACCTTGCCTACACCTATAACCACCAAGGACCTATCCTGCTCTTGTAACCACCAGGGACCCTTCCTACACCTGTAACCTACACGTGTAACCACCAGGGACCCTTCCTACACCTGTAACCACCCAGAACCATTCCTGCACCTGTAACCACCGAGGACCCATCCTTCACCTTTAACCATCGGGGAACCTTCCTGCACCTGAAACTACCGGGGACCCTTCCTTCACCTGTAACCACCGAGGACCCTTCCTACACCTGTAACCACCGAGGACCCTTCCTGCACCTGTAACCACTGAGGACCCTTCCTGCACATGTAACCACCGGGGAACCTCCCTGCACCTGTAGCCACCGAGGACCCATCCTTCACCTGTAACCATCGGGGAACCTTCCTGCACCTGAAACCACAGGGGGCCCTTCCTTCACCTGTAACCACCGAAGACCCTTCCTACACCTGAAACCACCGAGGACCCTTCCTGCACATGTAACCACCGAGGACCCTTCCTACACCTGTAACCATTGGGGAACCTTCCTGCACCTGTAACCACCTAGGGCCCTTCCTTCAGCTGTAACCACCGGTGGACCATTTCTACACCTGTAACCACCGGGGACCCTTCCAACACCTGTCACCACCGAGGGCCCTTCCTGAACCTGTAACCACCGAGGGCCCTTCCTGCACCTGTAACCACCGAGGGCCCTTCCTTCATTTATAACCACCGAGGACCATTCATACATCTGTAACCACCGGGGACCCTTCCCGCACCTGTAACCACCGGGGACCCTTCCTACACCTGTAAACACAAGGGACCCTTCCTGCACCTGTAACCTACACCTGTCACCACCGGGGACCCTTCCTGCACCTGTAACCATGAGGACCCATCCTTCACCTGTCACCACCGGGGACCCTTCCTGCACCTGTAACCATGAGGACCCATCCTTCACCTGTAACCACCGGGGAACCTTCCTGCACCTGTAACCACCGGGGACCCTTCACTGTAACCACCGAGGGCCCTTCCTACACTTGTAACCACCGATGACACTTCCTGCACCTGTAACAACCGAGGACCCTTCCTACACCTGTAACCATTGGGGAACCTTCCTGCACCTGTAACCACTGAGGGCCCTTCCTTCAGCTGTAACCACCGGGGGACCCTTCCTGCACCTGTAACCACCGAGGGCCCTTCCTGCACCTGTAAGCACCGAGGGCCCTTCCTTCATCTATAACCACCGAGGACCATTCATACTTCTGTAACCACAGGGGACACTTCCTGCAACTGTAACCACCGGGGACCCTTCCTACACCTGTAACCACCGAGGGCCCTTCCTTCAGCTGTAACCACCGGGGGACCCTTCCTACACCTGTAACCACCGAGGGCCCTTCCTGATCCTTTAACCACCGAGGGCCCTTCCTGCACCTGTAACCACCGAGGGCCCTTCCTTCATCTATAACCACCGAGGACCATTCATACATCTGTAACCACCGGGGACACTTCCTGCAACTGTAACCACCGGGGACCTTTCCTACACCTGTAAACACTGGGGACCCTTCCTGCACCTGTAATCGCCGGGAAACTTGCCTACACCTATAACCACCAAGGACCTTTCCTACACCTGTAACCACCCAGAACCCTTCCTGCACCTGTACCACCGGGGACCCTTCCTGCACGTGTAAGTTATACCTGTAACCACTGGGGACCTTTCCTACACCTGTATCCACCGGGGACCCTTCCTGCAGCTGTTACCACCCGGTACCCTTTCTACACCTGTAAACACCGAGGACCCATCCTTCACCTTTAACCATCAGGGAACCTTCCTGCACCTGAAACTACCGGGGACCCTTCCTTCACCTGTAACCAGCGAGGACCCTTCCTACACCTGTAACCACCGAGAACCCTTCCTGCACATGTAACCACCGAGGACCCTTCCTACACCTGTAACCATTGGGGAACCTTCCTGCACCTGTAACCACCTAGGGCCCTTCCTTCAGCTGTAACCACCGGTGGACCCTTTCTACACCTGTAACCACCGGGGACCCTTCCAACACCTGTCACCACCGAGGGCCCTTCCTGCACCTGTAACCACCGAGGGCCCTTCCTGCACCTGTAACCACCGAGGGCCCTTCCTTTATTTATAACCACCGAGCACCATTCATACACCTGTAACCACCGGGGACAACTTCCTGCAACTGTAACCACCTTGGACCCTTCCTACACCTGTTACCACCGAGGACCCTTCCTACACCTGTCACCACCGAGGGCCATTCCTGCACCAGTAACCACCGAGGGCCCTTCCTGCACCTGTAACCACCGAGGGGCCCTTCCTTCATTTATAACCACCGAGGACGATTCATACATCTGTAACCACCGGGGACAACTTCCTGCAACTGTAACCACCGGGGACACTTCCTGCAACTGTAACCACCGGGGACCCTTCCTACACCTGTAACCACCGAGGGCCCTTCCTTCAGCTGTAACCACCGGGGGACCCTTCCTACACCTGTAACCACTGGGAACCCTTCCTACACCTATAACCACCGAGGGCCCTTCCTTCACCTATAACCCCCCAGGACCCTTCCTGCACCTGTAGCCACCGGGGGACCCTTCCTACACTGTAAACACCGGGGACACTTCCTGCACCTGTAGCCACGGGTGACCCTTCCTACACCTGTAAACACCGGGGACCCTTCCTGCACCTGTAACTACCGGGGATCCTTCCTTCACCTGTAACCACCGAAGGCCCTTCCTGCACCTATAACCACCGAGGGCCCTTCCTTCACCTGTAAACACCGGGAACCTTGCCTACACCTATAACCACCAAGGACCTTTCCTGCTCTTGTAACCACCAGGGACCCTTCCTACACCTGTAACCTACACGTGTAACCACCAGGGACCCTTCCTACACCTGTAACCACCCAGAACCCTTCCTGCACCTGTAACCACCGAGGACCCATCCTTCACCTTTAACCATCGGGGAACCTTCCTGCACCTGAAACTACCGGGGACCCTTCCTTCACCTGTAACCACCGAGGACCCTTCCTACACCTGTAACCACCGAGGACCCTTCCTGCACCTGTAACCACTGAGGACCCTTCCTGCACATGTAACCACCGGGGAACCTCCCTGCACCTGTAGCCACCGAGGACCCATCCTTCACCTGTAACCATCGGGGAACCTTCCTGCACCTGAAACCACAGGGGGCCCTTCCTTCACCTGTAACCACCGAAGACCCTTCCTACACCTGTAACCACCGAGGACCCTTCCTGCACATGTAACCACCGAGGACCCTTCCTACACCTGTAACCATTGGGGAACCTTCCTGCACCTGTAACCACCTAGGGCCCTTCCTTCAGCTGTAACCACCGGTGGACCATTTCTACACCTGTAACCACCGGGGACCCTTCCAACACCTGTCACCACCGAGGGCCCTTCCTGAACCTGTAACCACCGAGGGCCCTTCCTGCACCTGTAACCACCGAGGGCCCTTCCTTCATTTATAACCACCGAGGACGATTCATACATCTGTAACCACCGGGGACACTTTCTGCAACTGTAACCACCAAGCACCCATCCTGCACCTGTAACCTACACCTGTAACCACCGGGGACCCTTCCTGCACCTGTAACCACCGGGGACCCTTCCTACACCTGTAAACACAAGGGACCCTTCCTGCACCTGTAACCTACACCTGTCACCACCGGGGACCCTTCCTGCACCTGTAACCATGAGGACCCATCCTTCACCTGTAACCACCGGGGAACCTTCCTGCACCTGTAACCACCGGGGACCCTTCACTGTAACCACCGAGGGCCCTTCCTACACTTGTAACCACCGATGACACTTCCTGCACCTGTAACCACCGAGGACCCTTCCTGATCCTTTAACCACCGAGGGCCCTTCCTGCACCTGTAACCACCGAGGGCCCTTCCTTCATCTATAACCACCGAGGACCATTCATACATCTGTAACCACCGGGGACACTTCCTGCAACTGTAACCACCGGGGACCTTTCCTACACCTGTAAACACTGGGGACCCTTCCTGCACCTGTAATCGCCGGGAAACTTGCCTACACCTATAACCACCAAGGACCTTTCCTACACCTGTAACCACCCAGAACCCTTCCTGCACCTGTAGCACCGGGGACCCTTCCTGCACGTGTAAGTTATACCTGTAACCACTGGGGACCTTTCCTACACCTGTATCCACCGGGGACCCTTCCTGCAGCTGTTACCACCCGGTACCCTTTCTACACCTGTAACCACCGAGGACCCATCCTTCACCTTTAACCATCAGGGAACCTTCCTGCACCTGAAACTACCGGGGACCCTTCCTTCACCTGTAACCAGCGAGGACCCTTCCTACACCTGTAACCACCGAGAACCCTTCCTGCACATGTAACCACCGAGGACCCTTCCTACACCTGTAACCATTGGGGAACCTTCCTGCACCTGTAACCACCTAGGGCCCTTCCTTCAGCTGTAACCACCGGTGGACCCTTTCTACACCTGTAACCACCGGGGACCCTTCCAACACCTGTCACCACCGAGGGCCCTTCCTGCACCTGTAACCACCTAGGGCCCTTCCTTCAGCTGTAACCACCGGTGGACCCTTTCTACACCTGTAACCACCGGGGACCCTTCCAACACCTGTAACCACCGAGGGCCCTTCCTTTATTTATAACCACCGAGCACCATTCATACACCTGTAACCACCGGGGACAACTTCCTGCAACTGTAATCACCTTGGACCCTTCCTACACCTGTAACCCCCGGGGACCATTCCTGCACCTGTAACCTATACCTGTAACCACCGGGGAACCTTCCTGCACCTGTAACCACCGGGGACCCTTCACCTGTAACCACTGAGGACCCTTCCTACACCTGTAACCACCGAGGACCCTTCCTGCACCTGTAACCAACGAGGACCCTTCCTACACCTGTAACCATTGGGGAACCTTCCTGCACCTGTAACCACTGAGGGCCCTTCCTTCAGCTGTAACCACCGGGGGACTCTTCCTGCACCTGTAACCACCGAGGGCCCTTCCTGCACCTGTAACTACCGGGGATCCTTCCTTCACCTGTAACCACCGAAGGCCCTTCCTGCACCTATAACCACCGAGGGCCCTTCCTTCACCTGTAAACACCGGGAACCTTGCCTACACCTATAACCACCAAGGACCTTTCCTGCACTTGTAACCACCAGGGACCCATCCTACACCTGTAACCTACACGTGTAATCACCAGGGACCCTTCCTACACCTGTAACCACCCAGAGCCCTTCCTGCACCTGTACCACCGGGGTCCCTTCCTGCACGTGTAAGTTATACCTGTAACCACTGGGGACCTTTCCTACACCTGTAACCACCGGGGACCCTTCCTGCACCTGTAACCATGAGGACCCATCCTTCACCTGTAACCACCGAGGGCCCTTCCTACACTTGTAACCACCGATGACACTTCCTGCACCTGTAACAACCGAGGACCCTTCCAACACCTGTAACCATTGGGGAACCTTCCTGCACCTGTAACCACTGAGGGCCCTTCCTTCACCTGTAACCACCGAAGACCCTTCCTACACCTGTAACCACCGAGGACCCTTCCTGCACATGTAACCACCGAGGACCCTTCCTACACCTGTAACCATTGGGGAACCTTCCTGCACCTGTAACCACCTAGGGCCCTTCCTTCAGCTGTAACCACCGGTGGACCATTTCTACACCTGTAACCACCGGGGACCCTTCCAACACCTGTCACCTCCGAGGGCCCTTCCTGAACCTGTAACCACCGAGGGCCCTTCCTTCATTTATAACCACCGAGGACCATTCATACATCTGTAACCACCGGGGACACTTTCTGCAACTGTAACCACCAAGCACCCATCCTGCACCTGTAACCTACACCTGTAACCACCGGGGACCCTTCCTGCACCTGTAACCACCGGGGACCCTTCCTACACCTGTAAACACAAGGGACCCTTCCTGCACCTGTAACCTACACCTGTCACCACCGGGGACCCTTCCTGCACCTGTAACCATGAGGACCCATCCTTCACCTGTAACCACCGGGGAACCTTCCTGCACCTGTAACCACCGGGGACCCTTCACTGTAACCACCGAGGGCCCTTCCTACACTTGTAACCACCGATGACACTTCCTGCACCTGTAACAACCGAGGACCCTTCCTACACCTGTAACCATTGGGGAACCTTCCTGCACCTGTAACCACTGAGGGCCCTTCCTTCAGCTGTAACCACCGGGGGACCCTTCCTGCACCTGTAACCACCGAGGGCCCTTCCTGCACCTGTAAGCACCGAGGGCCCTTCCTTCATCTATAACCACCGAGGACCATTCATACTTCTGTAACCACAGGGGACACTTCCTGCAACTGTAACCACCGGGGACCCTTCCTACACCTGTAACCACCGAGGGCCCTTCCTTCAGCTGTAACCACCGGGGGACCCTTCCTACACCTGTAACCACCGAGGGCCCTTCCTGATCCTTTAACCACCGAGGGCCCTTCCTGCACCTGTAACCACCGAGGGCCCTTCCTTCATCTATAACCACCGAGGACCATTCATACATCTGTAACCACCGGGGACACTTCCTGCAACTGTAACCACCGGGGACCTTTCCTACACCTGTAAACACTGGGGACCCTTCCTGCACCTGTAATCACCGGGAAACTTGCCTACACCTATAACCACCAAGGACCTTTCCTACACCTGTAACCATCCAGAACCCTTCCTGCACCTGTACCACCGGGGACCCTTCCTGCACGTGTAAGTTATACCTGTAACCACTGGGGACCTTTTCTACACCTGTATCCACCGGGGACCCTTCCTGCAGCTGTTACCACCCGGTACCCTTTCTACACCTGTAAACACCGAGGACCCATCCTTCACCTTTAACCATCAGGGAACCTTCCTGCACCTGAAACTACCGGGGACCCTTCCTTCACCTGTAACCAGCGAGGACCCTTCCTACACCTGTAACCACCGAGAACCCTTCCTGCACATGTAACCACCGAGGACCCTTCCTACACCTGTAACCATTGGGGAACCTTCCTGCACCTGTAACCACCTAGGGCCCTTCCTTCAGCTGTAACCACCGGTGGACCCTTTCTACACCTGTAACCACCGGGGACCCTTCCAACACCTGTCACCACCGAGGGCCCTTCCTGCACCTGTAACCACCTAGGGCCCTTCCTTCAGCTGTAACCACCGGTGGACCCTTTCTACACCTGTAACCACCGGGGACCCTTCCAACACCTGTAACCACCGAGGGCCCTTCCTTTATTTATAACCACCGAGCACCATTCATACACCTGTAACCACCGGGGACAACTTCCTGCAACTGTAACCACCTTGGACCCTTCCTACACCTGTAACCCCCGGGGACCATTCCTGCACCTGTAACCTATACCTGTAACCACCGGGGAACCTTCCTGCACCTGTAACCACCGGGGACCCTTCACCTGTAACCACTGAGGACCCTTCCTACACCTGTAACCACCGAGGACCCTTCCTGCACCTGTAACCAACGAGGACCCTTCCTACACCTGTAACCATTGGGGAACCTTCCTGCACCTGTAACCACTGAGGGCCCTTCCTTCAGCTGTAACCACCGGGGAACTCTTCCTGCACCTGTAACCACCGAGGGCCCTTCCTGCACCTGTAACTACCGGGGATCCTTCCTTCACCTGTAACCACCGAAGGCCCTTCCTGCACCTATAACCACCGAGGGCCCTTCCTTCACCTGTAAACACCGGGAACCTTGCCTACACCTATAACCACCAAGGACCTTTCCTGCACTTGTAACCACCAGGGACCCATCCTACACCTGTAACCTACACGTGTAATCACCAGGGACCCTTCCTACACCTGTAACCACCCAGAACCCTTCCTGCACCTGTACCACCGGGGTCCCTTCCTGCACGTGTAAGTTATACCTGTAACCACTGGGGACCTTTCCTACACCTGTAACCACCGGGGACCCTTCCTGCACCTGTAACCATGAGGACCCATCCTTCACCTGTAACCACCGGGGAACCTTCCTGCACCTGTAACCACCGGGGACCCTTCACCTGTAACCACCGAGGGCCCTTCCTACACTTGTAACCACCGATGACACTTCCTGCACCTGTAACAACCGAGGACCCTTCCAACACCTGTAACCATTGGGGAACCTTCCTGCACCTGTAACCACTGAGGGCCCTTCCTTCAGCTGTAACCACCGGGGGACCCTTCCTGCACCTGTAACCACCGAGGGCCCTTCCTGCACCTGTAAGCACCGAGGGCCCTTCCTTCATCTATAACCACCGAGGACCATTCATACTTCTGTAACCACAGGGGACACTTCCTACACCTGTAACCACTGAGGGCCCTTCCTTCAGCTGTAACCACCGGGGGACCCTTCCTACACCTGTAACCACCGAGGGCCCTTCCTGATCCTTTAACCACCGAGGGCCCTTCCTGCACCTGTAACCACCGAGGGCCCTTCCTTCATCTATAACCACCGAGGACCATTCATACATCTGTAACCACCGGGGACACTTCCTGCAACTGTAACCACCGGGGACCCTTCCTACACCTGTAAACACCGGGGACCCTTCCTGCACCTGTAATCACCGGGAAACTTGCCTACACCTATAACCACCAAGGACCTTTCCTACACCTGTAACCACCCAGAACCCTTTCTGCACCTGTACCACCGGGGACCCTTCCTGCACGTGTAAGTTATACCTGTAACCACTGGGGACCTTTCCTACACCTGTATCCACCGGGGACCCTTCCTGCAGCTGTTACCACCCGGTACCCTTCCTACACCTGTAACCACCGAGGACCCATCCTTCACCTTTAACCATCAGGGAACCTTCCTGCACCTGAAACTACCGGGGGACCCTTCCTTCACCTGTAACCACCGAGGACCCTTCCTACACCTGTAACCTACACCTGTAACCACCGAGAACCCTTCCTGCACCTGTAACCACTGAGGACCCTTCCTGCACCTGTAACCACCGGGAACCCTCCCTGCACCTGTAGCCACCGAGGACCCATCCTTCACCTGTAACCATCGGGGAACCTTCATGCACCTGAAACCACCGGTGACCCATCCTGCACCTGTAACCACCCAGGACCCTTCCTACACCTGTAACCTACACCTGTAACCACCGGGGACCCTTCCTGCACCTGTAACCACTGAGGACCCTTCCTTCACCTATAACCACAAAGGACCCTTCCTGCACCTGTAACCAGAAAGGGACCCTTCCTGCACCTGTACTACTGGGGACCCTTCCTGCGCCTGTAACCCATACCTTTAACCATCAGGGACCTTTCCTACACCTGTAACCACCGGGGGACCCTTCCTACACCTGTAACTACCGGGGATTTTTCCTTCACCTGTAACCACCGAGGGCCCTTCCTGCACCTGTAACCCTCGAGGGCCCTTCCTTCACCTGTAACCACCAAGGACCTTTCCTGCACTTGTAACCACCAGGGACCCTTCCTACACCTGTAACCTACACCTGTAACCACCAGGAACCCTTCCTACACCTGCAACCACCCAGAACCCTTCCTGCACCTGTACCACCGGGGACCCTTCCTGCACGTGTAACTTATACCTGTAACCACTGGGGACCTTTCCTACAACTGTAACCACTGGGGACCCTTCCTGCACCTGTAATCTATAGCTGTAACCACTGGGGGAACATTCCTGCACCTGTTACCACCCGGTACCCTTCCTACACCTGTAACCACCGAGGACCCTCCCTTCACCTGTAACCACCGAGGACTCTTCCTTCACCTATAACCACCGAGGACACTTCCTACACCGTAACCATTGGGGAACCTTCCTGCACCTGTAACTACCGAGGGCCCTTCCTTCAGCTGTAACCACCGTGGGGCCCTTCCTGATCCTTTAACCACCGAAGGCCCTTCCTGCACCTGTAACCACTGAGGACCCTTCCTACACCTGTAACCACCGAGGACCCTTCCTGCACATGTAACCACCGAGGACCCTTCCTACACCTGTAACCATTGGGGAACCTTCCTGCACCTGTAACCACCTAGGGCCCTTCCTTTAGCTGTAACCACCGGTGGACCCTTTCTACACCTGTAACCACCGGGGACCCTTCCAACACCTGTCTCCACCGAGAGCCCTTCCTGCACCTGTAACCACCAAGGGCCCTTCCTGCACCTGTAACCACCGAGGGCCCTTCTTCATTTATAACCACCGAGGACCATTCATACATCTGTAACCACCGGGGACACTTCCTGCAACTGTAACCACCAAGCACCCATCCTGCACCTGTCACCTACACCTGTAACCACCGGGGACCCTTCCTGCACCTGTAACCACCGGGGACCCTTCCTACACCTGTAAACACAAGGGACCCTCCTGCACCTGTAACCTACACCTGTCACCACCGGGGACCCTTCCTGCAACTGTAACCATGAGGACCCATCCTTCACCTGTAACCACCGGGGAACCTTCCTGCACCTGTAACCACCGGGGACCCTTCACCTGTAACCACCGAGGGCCCTTCCTACACTTGTAACCACCGATGACACTTCCTGCACCTGTAACAACCGAGGACCCTTCCAACACCTGTAACCATTGGGGAACCTTCCTGCACCTGTAACCACTGAGGGCCCTTCCTTCAGCTGTAACCACCGGGGGGACCCTTCCTGCACCTGTAACCACCGAGGGCCCTTCCTGCACCTGTAAGCACCGAGGGCCCTTCCTTCATCTGTAACCACCGAGGACCATTCATACTTCTGTAACCACAGGGGACACTTCCTACACCTGTAACCACCGAGGGCCCTTCCTTCAGCTGTAACCACCGGGGGACCCTTCCTACACCTGTAACCACCGAGGGCCCTTCCTGATCCTTTAACCACCGAGGGCCCCTCCTGCACCTGTAACCACCGAGGGCCCTTCCTTCATCTATAACCACCGAGGACCATTCATACATCTGTAACCACCGGGGACACTTCCTGCAACTGTAACCACCGGGGACCCTTCCTACACCTGTAAACACCGGGGACCCTTCCTGCACCTGTAATCACCGGGAAACTTGCCTACACCTATAACCACCAAGGACCTTTCCTACACCTGTAACCACCCAGAACCCTTTCTGCACCTGTACCACTGGGGACCCTTCCTGCACGTGTAAGTTATACCTGTAACCACTGGGGACCTTTCCTACACCTGTATCCACGGGGACCCTTCCTGCAGCTGTTACCACCCGGTACCCTTCCTACACCTGTAACCACCGAGGACCCATCCTTCACCTTTAACCATCAGGGAACCTTCCTGCACCTGAAACTACCGGGGACCCCTTCCTTCACCTGTAACCACCGAGGACCCTTCCTACACCTGTAACCACGAGAACCCTTCCTGCACCTGTAACCACTGAGGGACCCTTCCTGCACCTGTAACCACCGGGGACCCTCCCTGCACCTGTAGCCACCGAGGACCCATCCTTCACCTGTAACCATCGGGGAACCTTCATGCTCCTGTAACCACCGGTGACCCATCCTGCACCTGTAACCACCCAGGACCCTTCCTACACCTGTAAGCTACACCTGTAACCACCGGGGACCCTTCCTGCACCTGTAACCACTGAGGACCCTTCCTTCACCTATAACCACAAAGGACCCTTCCTGCACCTGTAACCAGAAAGGACCCTTCCTGTACCTGTACTACTGGGGACCCTTCCTGCGCCTGTAACCCATACCTTTAACCATCAGGGACCTTTCCTACACCTGTAACCCACCGGGGACCCTTCCTGCACCTGTAACTACCGGGGATTTTTCCTTCACCTGTAACCACCGAGGGCCCTTCCTGCACCTGTAACCTCCGAGGGCCCTTCCTTCACCTGTAACCACCGAGGGCCCTTCCTTCACCTGTAACCACCGGGAACCTTGCCTACACCTGTAACCACCAAGGACCTTTCCTGCACTTGTAACCACCAGGGACCCTTCCTACACCTGTAACCTACACCTGTAACCACCAGGAACCCTTCCTACACCTGCAACCACCCAGAACCCTTCCTGCACCTGTACCACCGGGGACCCTTCCTGCACGTGTAACTTATACCTGTAACCACTGGGGACCTTTCCTACAACTGTAACCACTGGGGACCCTTCCTGCACCTGTAATCTATAGCTGTAACCACTGGGGAACATTCTTGCACCTGTTACCACCCGGTACCCTTCCTACACCTGTAACCACCGAGGACCCTCCCTTCACCTGTAACCACCGAGGACTCTTCCTTCAGCTGTAACCACCGTGGGCCCTTCCTGATCCTTTAACCACCGAAGGCCCTTCCTGCACCTGTAACCACCGGGGACCATTCCTGCACCTATAACCACCGAGGACACTTCCTTCACCTTAAACCACGGGGACCCTTCCTGCACCTGTAACCACCAAGGACCCTTCCTTCACCTGTGACCACTGAGGACCCTTCATACACCTGTAACCACTGAGGACCCTTCCTGCACCTGTAAGCACCCAGGACCCTTCCTACAGCTGTAACCACCGAGGACCCTTCCTACACCTGTAACCTACACCTGTAACCACCGGTGACCCATCCTGCACCTGTAACCACCCAGGACCCTTCCTACACCTGTAACCTACACCTGTAAAAAACGGGGGACCCTTCCTGCACCTGTAACCACCGAGGACCCTTACTACACCTGTACCACCGGGGACACTTCCTGCACCTGTAACTCATACCTGTAACCACCGGGGACCTTTCCTACACCTGTAACCACCGGGGACCCTTCCTGCACCTGTAACCTATACCTGTAACCACTGGTGACCCTTCCTGCACCTGTAACCACCCGGTACCCTTCCTACACCTGTAACCACTGAGGACCCTTCCTTCACCTGTAACCACCGAGGACCCTTCCTTCACCTATAACCACAAAGGACCCTTCCTGCACATGTAACCACAAAGGACCCTTCCTGCACCTGTACTACCGGGGACCCTTCCTGGCACCTGTAACCCATACCTGTAACCATCAGGGACCTTTCCTACACCTGTAACCACCGGGGACCCTTCCTGCAGCTGTAACTACCGGGGATCCTTCCTTCACCTGTAACCACCGAGGGGCCCTTCCTGCACCTGTAACCACCGAGGGCCCTTCCTTCACCTGTAACCACCGGGAACCTTGCCTAAACCTGTAACCACCAAGGACCTTTCCTGCACCTGTAACCACCAGGGACCCTTCCTACACCTGTAACCTACACCTGTAACCACCCAGAACCCTTCTGCACCTGTACCACCGGGGACCCTTCCTGCACGTGTAACTTATACCTGTGACCACTGGGGACCTTTCCTACACCTGTAACCAGCGGGGGACCATTCCTGCACCTGTAATCTATACCTGTAACCACTGGGGAACCTTCCTGCACCTGTTACCACCCGGTACCCTTCCTACACCTGTAACCACCGAGGACCCTCCCTTCACCTGTAACCACCGAGGACCCTTCCTTCACCTGTAACCACCGAGGACCCTCCCTTCACCTGTAACCACCGAGGACCCTTCCTTCACCTATAACCGTCCGAGGACCCTTCCTGTACCTGCAACCACTGAGGACCCTTCCTGCACCTGTAACCACCGGGGTCCCTCCCTGTACCTGTAGCCACCGGGGACACTTCCTACAGCTGTAACCACCGGGGACCCTTCCTACACCTGAAACCTACACCTGTAACCACCAGGGACCCTTCCTACACCTGTAACCACCCAGAACCCTTCCTGCACCTGTACCACCGGGGAACCTTCCTGCACGTGTAACTTATACCTGTAACCACTGGGGACCTTTCCTACACCTGTAACCACCGGGGACCCTTCCTCCACCTGTAATCTATAGCTGTAACCACTGGGGAACCTTCCTGCACCTGTTACCACTCGGTACACTTCCTACACCTGTAACCACCGAGGACCCTCCCTTCACCTGCAACCACCGAGGACCCTTCCTTCACCTATAACCACCGAGGACCCTTTCTGCACGTGTAACCACCGGGGACCCTTCCTGCACCTGTAACCACTGAGGACCCTTCATACACCTGTAACCACCAGGGACCCTTCCTACACCTGTAACCACCGAGGACCCGTCGTTCACCTGTAACCACCGGGACCCTTCCTACACCTGTAACCTATACCTGTAACCATCGGGGACCTTTCCCACACCTGTAACCACCGGGGACCTTTCCTGCACTTGTAATGACCAGGGACCTTTCTACACCTGTAACCTACACCTGTAACCACCGGTGAACCATCTGCACCTGTAACCACCCAGGACCCTTCCTACACCTGTACCACCGGGGACACTTCCTGCACCTGTAACTTACACCTTTAACCACCGGGGACCTTTCCTACACCTGTAACCAGCGGGGACCCTTCCTGCACCTGTAACCTATACCTGTAACCACTGGTGACCCTTCCTGCACCTGTAACCACCCGGTAACCTTCCTACACCTGTAACCACTGAGGACCCATTCCTTCACCTATAACCACAAAGGACCCTTCCTGCACCTGTAACCACTGAGGACCCTTACTACAGCTGTACCACCGGGGAAACTTCCTGCACCTGTAACTTATACCTGTAACCACCGGGGGCCTTTCCTACACCTGTAACCACCGGGGACACTTCCTGCACCTGTAACCTATACCTGTAACCACTGGTGACCCTTCCTGCACCTATTACCACCCGGTACCCTTCCTACACCTGTAACCACTGAGGACCCTTCCTGCACCTGTAACCACCCGGTATCCTTCCTACAGCTGTAATCACCGAGGACACTTCCTTCAGCTGTATCTTACACCTGTAACCATCACGGACTCTTCCTACACCTGTACCACAGCGGACCCTTCCTCAACCTGTAACCTATACCTGTAACCATCGGGGACCTTTTTCTACACCTGTAACCACCGAGGACCCATCCTTCACCTGTAACCATCGGGGAACCTTCCTGAACCTGAAACCACCGGGGACCCTCCTTCACCTGTAACCACCGAGGACCCTTCCTACACCTGTAACCACCGAGGACCCTTCCTGCACATGTAACCACCGAGGACCCTTCCTACACCTGTAACCATTGGGGAACCTTACTGCACCTGTAACCACCTAGGGCCCTTCCTTCAGCTGTAACCACCGGTGGACCCTTCCTACACCTGTAACCACCGGGGACCCTTCCTACACCTGTCACCTCCGAGGGCCCTTCCTGTACCTGTAACCACCGAGGGCCCTTCCTGCACCTGTAACCACCGAGGGCCCTTCCTTCATTTATAACCATCGAGGACCATTCATACATCTGTAACCACCGGGCACAACTTCCTGCAACTGTAACCACCGGGGACCCTTCCTACACCTGTAACCACTGAAGGCCCTTCCTTCACCTGTAACCACCGAGGACCCTTCCTTCACCTATAACCCCCCAGGACCCTTCCTGCACCTGTAGCCACCGGGGACCCTTCCTACACTGTAAACACCGGGGACACTTCCTGCACCTGTAGCCACGGGGGACCCTTCCTACACCTGTAAACACCGGGGACCCTTCCTGCACCTGTAACTACCGGGGATCCTTCCTTCACCTGTAACCACCGAAGGCCCTTCCTGCACCTATAACCACCGAGGGCCCTTCCTTCACCTGTAAACACCGGGAACCTTGCCTACACCTATAACCACCAAGGACCTTTCCTGCACTTGTAACCACCAGGGACCCTTCCTACACCTGTAACCTACACATGTAATCACCAGGGACCCGTCCTACACCTGTAACCACCCAGAACCCTTCCTGCACCTGTACCACCGGGGACCCTTCCTGCACGTGTAAGTTATACCTGTAACCACTGGGGACCTTTCCTACACCTGTATTCACCGGGGACCCTTCCTGCAGCTGTTACCACCCGGTACCCTTCCTACACCTGTAACCACCGGGAAGGGACCCATCCTTCACCTTTAACCATCGGGGAACCTTCCTGCACCTGAAACTACCAGGGACCCTTCCTTCACCTGTAACCGTAACCACCGAGGACCCTTCCTACACCTGTAACCACCGAGAACCCTTCCTGCACCTGTAACCACTGAGGACCCTTCCTGCACCTGTAACCACCGGGGAACCTCCCTGCACCTGTAGCCACCGAGGACCCATCCTTCACCTGTAACCATCGGGGAACCTTCCTGCACCTGAAACCACAGGGGACCCTTCCTTCACCTGTAACCACCGAGGACCCTTCCTACACCTGTAACCACCGAGGACCCTTCCTGCACATGTAACCACCGAGGACCCTTCCTACACTGTAACCATTGGGGAACCTGCCTGCACCTGTAACCACCTAGGGCCCTTCCTTCAGCTGTAACCACCGGTGGACCCTTTCTACACCTGTAACCACCGGGGACATTCCAACACCTGTCACCACCGAGGGCCCTTCCTGCACCTGTAACCACCGAGGGCCCTTCCTGCACCTGTAACCACCGAGGGCCCTTCCTTCATTTATAACCACCGAGGACCATTCATACATCTGTAACCACCGGGGACACTTCCTGCAACTGTAACCACCAAGCACCCATCCTGCACCTGTAACCTACACTGTAACCACCGGGGACCCTTCCTGCACCTGTAACCACCGGGGACCCTTCCTACACCTGTAAACACAAGGGACCCTTCCTGCACCTGTAATCTACACCTGTCACCACCGGGGACCCTTCCTGCACCTGTAACCATGAGGACCCATCCTCACCTGTAACCACCGGGGAACCTTCCTGCACCTGTAACCACCGGGGACCCTTCACCTGTAACCACCGAGGGCCCTTCCTACACTTGTAACCACCGATGACACTTCCTGCACCTGTAACCATTGGGGAACCTTCCTGCACCTGTAACCACTGAGGGCCCTTCCTTCAGCTGTAACCACCGGGGGACCCTTCCTGCACCTGTAACCACCGAGGGCCCTTCCTGCACCTGTAAGCACCGAGGGCCCTTCCTTCATCTATAACCACCGAGGACCATTCATACTTCTGTAACCACAGGGGACACTTCCTGCAACTGTAACCACCGGGGACCCTTCCTACACCTGTAACCACCGAGGGCCCTTCCTTCAGCTGTAACCACCGGGGGACCCTTCCTACACCTGTAACCACCGAGGGCCCTTCCTGATCCTTTAACCACCGAGGGCCCTTCCTGCACCTGTAACCACCGAGGGCCCTTCCTTCATCTATAACCACCGAGGACCATTCATACATCTGTAACCACCGGGGACACTTCCTGCAACTGTAACCACCGGGGACCCTTCTTACACCTGTAAACACGGGGACCCTTCCTGCACCTGTAATCACCGGGAAACTTGCCTACACCTATAACCACCAAGGACCTTTCCTACACCTGTAACCACCCGGTACCCTTCCGACACCTGTAACCACCGAGGACCCATCCTTCACCTTTAACCATCAGGGAACCTTCCTGCACCTGAAACTACCGGGGACCCTTCCTCACCTGTAACCACCGAGGACCCTTCCTACACCTGTAACCACCGAGAACCCTTCCTGCACCTGTAACCACTGAGGACCCTTCCTGCACCTGTAACCACCGGGGACCCTCCCTGCACCTGTAGCCACCGAGGACCCATCCTTCACCTGTAACCATCGGGGAACCCTTCCTGCACCTGAAACCACCGGTGACCCATCCTGCACCTGTAACCACCCAGGACCTTTCCTACACCTGTAACCTACACCTTTAACCACTGGAGACCCTTCCTGCACCTGTAACCACCGAGGACCCTTACTACACCCGTACCACCGGGAACACTTCCTGCACCTGTAACTTATACCTGTAACCACCGGGGACCTTTCCTACACCTGTAACCACCGGGGACACTTCCTGCACCTGTAACCACTGAGGACCCTTCCTTCACCTATAACCACAAAGGACCCTTCCTGCACCTGTAACCACAAAGGACCCTTCCTGCACCTGTACTACTGGGGACCCTTCCTGCGCCTGTAACCCATACCTGTAACCATCAACGACCTTTCCTACACCTGTAACCACCGGGGACCCTTCCTGCACCTGTAACTACCGGGGATTTTTCCTTCACCTGTAACCACCGAGGGCCCTTCCTGCACCTGTAACCTCCGAGGGCCCTTCCTTCACCTGTAACCACCGGGAACCTTGCCTACACCTGTAACCACCAAGGACCTTTCCTGCAATTGTAACCACCAGGGACCCTTCCTACACCTGTAACCTACGCCTGTAACCACCAGGGACCCTTCCTACACCTGCAACCACCCAGAACCCTTCCTGCACCTGTACCACCGGGAACCCTTCCTGCACGTGGAACTTATACCTGTAACCACTGGGGACCTTTCCTACAACTGTAACCACTGGGGACCCTTCCTGCACCTGTTACCACCCGGTACCCTTCCTACACCTGTAACCACCGAGGACCCTCCCTTCACCTGTAACCACCGAGGACTCTTCCTTCACCTATAACCACCGAGGACACTTCCTACACCCGTAACCATTGGGGAACCTTCCTGCACCTGTAACTACCGAGGGCCCTTCCTTCAGCTGTAACCACCGAGGGCCCTTCCTGATCCTTTAACCACCGAAGGCCCTTCCTGCACCTGTACCACCGGGGACACTTCCTGCACCTGTAACTCATACCTGTAACCACCGGGGACCTTTCCTACACCTGTAACCACCGGGGACCCTTCTGCATCTGTAACCTATACCTGTAACCACTGGTGACCCTTCCTGCACCTGTAACCACCCGGTACCCTTCCTACACCTGTAACCACTGAGGACTCTTCCTTCACCTGTAACCACCGAGGACCCTTCCTTCACCTATAACCACAAAGGACCCTTCCTGCACATGTAACCACAAAGGGACCCTTCCTGCACCTGTTACTACCGGGGACCCTTCCTGCACCTGTAACCCATACCTGTAACCATCAGGGACCTTTCCTACACCTGTAACCACCGGGGACCCTTCCTGCAGCTGTAACTACCGGGGATCCTTCCTTCACCTGTAACCACCGAGGGCCCTTCCTGCACCTGTAACCACCGAGGGCCCTTCCTTCACCTGTAACCACCGGGGAACCTTGCCTAAACCTGTAACCACCAAGGACCTTTCCTGCACCTGTAACCACCAGGGGACCCTTCCTACACCTGTAACCTACACCCGTAACCACCCAGAACCCTTCCTGCACCTGTACCACCGGGGACCCTTCCTGCACGTGTAACTTATACCTGTGACCACTGGGAACCTTTCCTACACCTGTAACCACCCGGGTACCCCTTCCTACACATGTAACCACCGAGGACCCTCCCTTCACCTGTAACCACCGGGGACCCTTCCTTCACCTGTAACCACCGAGGACCCTCCTTCACCTGTAACCACCGAGGACCCTTCCTTCACCTATAACCACCGAGGACCCTTCCTGTACCTGCAACCACTGAGGAACCCTTCCTGCACCTGTAACCACCGGGGTCCCCTCCCTGTACCTGTAGCCACCGGGGACCCTTCCTACAGCTGTAACCACCGGGGACCCTTCCTACACCTGAAACCTACACCTGTAACCACCAGGGACCCTTCCTACACCTGTAACCACCCAGAACCCTCCTGCACCTGTACCACCGGGGAACCTTCCTGCACGTGTAACTTATACCTGTAACCACTGGGGACCTTTCCTACACCTGTAACCACCGGGGACCCTTCCTGCACCTGTAATCTATAGCTGTAACCACTGGGGAACCTTCCTGCACCTGTTACCACCCGGTACCCTTCCTACACCTGTAACCACCGAGGACCCTTCCTTCACCTGTAACCACCGAGGACACTTCCTTCACCTATAACCACCGAGGACCCTTTCTGCACGTGTAACCACCGGGGACCCTTCCTGCACCTGTAACCACTGAGGACCCTTCATACACCTGTAACCACTGAGGACACTTCCTGCACCTGTAAACACCCAGGACCCTTCCTACAGCTGTAACCACCGAGGACACTTCCTACACCTGTAACCACCGAGGACCCGTCGTTCACCTGTAACCACCGGGGACCCTTCCTACACCTGTAACCTATACCTGTAACCATCGGGGACCTTTCCCACACCTGTAACCACCGGGGACCTTTCCTGCACTTGTAATGACCAGGGACCTTTCCTACACCTGTAACCTACACCTGTAACCACCGGTGACCCATCCTGCACCTGTAACCACCCAGGACCCTTCCGGCACCTGTAACCTACACGTGTAAAAACCGGGGACCCTTCCTGCACCTGTAACCACCGAGGACCCTTACTACACCTGTACAACAGGGGGACACTTCCTGCACCTGTAACTTACACCTTTAACCACCGGGGACCTTTCCTACACCTGTAACCACCGGGGACCCCTTCCTGCACCTGTAACCTATACCTGTAACCACTGGTGACCCTTCCTGCACCTGTAACCACCCGGTACCCTTCCTACACCTGTAACCACTGAGGACCCATTCCTTCACCTATAACCACAAAGGACCCTTCCTGCACCTGTAACCTCAAAGGACCCTTCCTGCACCTGTAACCACAAAGGACCCTTCCTGCACCTGTACTACCGGGGACCCTTCCTGCACCTGTAACGCCATACCTGTAACCATCAGGGACCTTTCCTACACCTGTAACCACCGGGGACCCTTCCTGCACCTGTAACTACCGGGGACCCTACCTTCACCTGTACCACCAAGGGCCCAACCTGCACCTGTAACCACTGAGGGCCCTTCCTTCACCTGTAACATGCACCTGTAACCACCGGGGACTCTTCCTGCACCTGTAACCACCAGGCACCCTTCCTACACCTGTAACCTACAGCTGTAACCACCAGGGAGTCATCCTGCACCTGTAACACCCAGGACCTTTCCTACACCTGTAACCTACACCTGTAACCACCGGGGACCCTTCCTGCACCTGTAACCACTGAGGACCCTTACTACAGCTGTACCACCGGGGAAACTTCCTGCACCTGTAACTTATACCTGTAACCACCGGGGACCTTTCCTACACCTGTAACCACCGGGGACCCTTCCTGCACCTGTAACCTATACCTGTAACCACTGGTGACCCTTCCTGCACCTGTAACCACCCGGTACCCTTCCTTCACCTGTAACCTCCGAGGACCCCTCCCTTCACCTATAACCACAAAGGACCCTTCCTGCACCTGTAACCACAAAGGACCCTTCCTGCACCTGTACTACCGGGGACCCTTCCTGCACCTGTAACCCATATCTGTAAACATCAGGGACCTTTCCTACACCTGTAACCACTGGGGACCCTTCCTGCACCTGTAACCCACCCGGTATCCTTCCTACAGCTGTAATCACCGAGGACACTTCCTTCAGCTGTATCTTACACCTGTAACCATCACGGACTCTTCCTACACCTGTACCACAGCGGACCCTTCCCCAACCTGTAACCTATACCTGTAACCATCGGGGACCTTTTCTACACCTGTAACCACTGAGGACCCATCCTTCACCTGTAACCATCGGGGAACCTTCCTGCACCTGAAACCACCGGGGACCCTTCTTCACCTGTAACCACCGAGGACCCTTCCTACACCTGTAACCACCGAGGACCATTCCTGCACATGTAACCACCGAGGACCCTTCCTACACCTGTAACCACAAAGGACCCTTCCTGCACCTGTACTACCGGGGACCCTTCCTGCACCTGTAACCCATACCTGTAACCATCAGGGACCTTTCCTACACCTGTAACCACCGGGACCCTTCCTGCACCTGTAACTACCGGGGACCCTACCTTCACCTGTACCACCAAGGGCCCAACCTGCACCTGTAACCACTGAGGGCGCTTCCTTCACCTGTAACCTACAGCTGTAACCACCAGGGAGTCATCCTGCACCTGTAACACCCAGGACCTTTCCTACACCTGTAACCTACACCTGTAACCACCGGGGACCCTTCCTGCACCTGTAACCACTGAGGACCCTTACTACAGCTGTACCACCGGGGAAACTTCCTGCACCTGTAACTTATACCTGTAACCACCGGGGACCTTTCCTACACCTGTAACCACCGGGGACCCTTCCTGCACCTGTAACCTATACCTGTAACCACTGGTGACCCTTCCTGCACCTGTAACCACCCGGTACCCTTCCTTCACCTGTAACCTCCGAGGACCCTCCCTTCACCTATAACCACAAAGGACCCTTCCTGCACCTGTAACCACAAAGGACCCTTCCTGCACCTGTACTACCGGGGGACCCTTCCCTGCACCTGTAACCCATATCTGTAAACATCAGGGACCTTTCCTACACCTGTAACCACTGGGGACCCTTCCTGCACCTGTAACCACCCGGTATCCTTCCTACAGCTGTAATCACCGAGGACACTTCCTTCAGCTGTATCTTACACCTGTAACCATCACGGACTCTTCCTACACCTGTACCACAGCGGACCCTTCCCCAACCTGTAACCTATACCTGTAACCATCGGGGACCTTTTCTACACCTGTAACCACTGAGGACCCATCCTTCACCTGTAACCATCGGGGAACCTTCCTGCACCTGAAACCACCGGGGACCCTTCCTTCACCTGTAACCACCGAGGACCCTTCCTACACCTGTAACCACCGAGGACCATTCCTGCACATGTAACCACCGAGGGACCCTTCCTACACCTGTAACCATTGGGGAACCTTACTGCACCTGTAACCACCTAGGGCCCTTCCTTCAGCTGTAACCACCGGTGGACCCTTCCTACACCTGTAACCACCGGGGAACCTTCCTACACCTGTCACCTCCGAGGGCCCTTCCTGTACCTGTAACCACCGAGGGCCCTTCCTTCAATTATAACCATCGAGGACCATTCATACATCTGTAACCACCGGGCACAACTTCCTGCAACTGTAACCACCGGGGACCATTCCTACACCTGTAACCACTGAAGGCCCTTCCTTCACCTGTAACCACCGAGGATCCTTCCTTCACCTATAACCCCCCAGGACCCTTCCTGCACCTGTAGCCACCGGGGACCCTTCCTACACTGTAAACACCGGGGACACTTCCTACACTGTAAACACCGGGGGACACTTCCTGCACCTGTAGCCACGGGGGACCCTTCCTACACCTGTAAACACCGGGGACCCTTCCTGCACCTGTAACTACCGGGGATCCTTCTTCACCTGTAACCACCGAAGGCCCTTCCTGCACCTATAACCACCGAGGGCCTTTCCTTCACCTGTAAACACCGGGAACCTTGCCTACACCTATAACCACCAAGGAAATTTCCTGCACTTGTAACCACCAGGGACCCTTCCTACACCTGTAACCTAAACGTGTAACCACCAGGGACCCTTCCTACACCTGTAACCACCGAGGACCCTCCCTTCACCTGTAACCACCGAGGACTCTTCCTTCACCTATAACCACCGAGGACACTTCCTACACCCGTAACCATTGGGGAACCTTCCTGCACCTGTAACTACCGAGGGCCCTTCCTTCAGCTGTAACCACCGAGGGCCCTTCCTGATCCTTTAACCACCGAAGGCCCTTCCTGCACCTGTACCACCGGGGACACTTCCTGCACCTGTAACTCATACCTGTAACCACCGGGGACCTTTCCTACACCTGTAACCACCGGGGACCCTTCCTGCATCTGTAACCTATACCTGTAACCACTGGTGACCCTTCCTGCACCTGTAACCACCCGGTACCCTTCCTACACCTGTAACCACTGAGGACTCTTCCTTCACCTGTAACCACCGAGGACCCTTCCTTCACCTATAACCACAAAGGACCCTTCCTGCACATGTAACCACAAAGGACCCTTCTGCACCTGTACTACCGGGGACCCTTCCTGCACCTGTAACCCATACCTGTAACCATCAGGGACCTTTCCTACACCTGTAACCACCGGGGACCCTTCCTGCAGCTGTAACTACCGGGGATCCTTCCTTCACCTGTAACCACCGAGGGCCCTTCCTGCACCTGTAACCACCGAGGGCCCTTCCTTCACCTGTAACCACCGGGAACCTTGCCTAAACCTGTAACCACCAAGGACCTTTCCTGCACCTGTAACCACCAGGGACCCTTCCTACACCTGTAACCTACACCTGTAACCACCCAGAACCCTTCCTGCACCTGTACCACCGGGGACCCTTCCTGCACGTGTAACTTATACCTGTGACCACTGGGAACCTTTCCTACACTGTAACCACCCGGTACCCTTCCTACACATGTAACCACCGAGGACCCTCCCTTCACCTGTAACCACCGGGGACCCTTCCTTCACCTGTAACCACCGAGGACCCTCCCTTCACCTGTAACCACCGAGGACCCTTCCTTCACCTATAACCACCGAGGACCCTTCCTGTACCTGCAACCACTGAGGACCCTTCCTGCACCTGTAACCACCGGGGTCCCTCCCTGTACCTGTAGCCACCGGGGACCCTTCCTACAGCTGTAACCACCGGGGACCCTTCCTACACCTGAAACCTACACCTGTACCCACCAGGGACCCTTCCTACACCTGTAACCACCCAGAACCCTTCCTGCACCTGTACCACCGGGGAACCTTCCTGCACGTGTAACTTATACCTGTAACCACTGGGGACCTTTCCTACACCTGTAACCACCGGGGACCCTTCCTGCACCTGTAATCTATAGCTGTAACCACTGGGGAACCTTCCTGCACCTGTTACCACCCGGTACCCTCTCCTACACCTGTAACCACCGAGGACCCTTCCTTCACCTGTAACCACCGAGGACACTTCCTTCACCTATAACCACCGAGGACCCTTTCTGCACGTGTAACCACCGGGGACCCTTCCTGCACCTGTAACCACTGAGGGACCCTTCATACACCTGTAACCACTGAGGACACTTCCTGCACCTGTAAACACCAGGACCCTTCCTACAGCTGTAACCACCGAGGACACTTCCTACACCTGTAACCACCGAGGACCCGTCGTTCACCCTGTAAACCACCGGGGACCCTTCCTACACCTGTAACCTATACCTGTAACCATCGGGGACTTTCCCACACCTGTAACCACCGGGGACCTTTCCTGCACTTGTAATGACCAGGGACCTTTCCTACACCTGTAACCTACACCTGTAACCACCGGTGACCCATCCTGCACCTGTAACCACCCAGGACCCTTCCGGCACCTGTAACCTACACGTGTAAAAACCGGGGGACCCTTCCTGCACCTGTAACCACCGAGGACCCTTACT